>NW_027555736.1:136231736-136536736 GCF_003287225.1 Phascolarctos cinereus
TCACTCTCCCCTATCAACCTCTGAAAACCCAGAAAATATCACCCCAGGAAAAAAACCCTGGAACAGCTGAACTAGAAGAAAGACGGGAGCAGCAGTGCAGCAGCCCAGCAAATGGGTCTCCCAGTGCCTCAGCAAAAATGGGAAGGCAGAACTACAAGGGCCCCAGGGATAAGTACCCTGCAGCATTCATCTGAAAGGAGGTGAAGAAAACAACCTAAAGGCTTCCTAAAGCCCCTCTTGCTGATTCCAGCCCAACCAGGTGAGGCCCTGGAACCTCCAACTGTGAAGAAATCCTGAAGCCCAGGTGGTAGAGCAGGCAAACACCAACACCTGGACCTCCCAGTGCCTCAAAGAGGGCAGGGGGAACCATTGGAAACCAGCTTAGAAAACCACCAGGTGCCTTGGCATCCTACCTCAAAGGAATCTCTCAGTACATTAGCAGAAATGAGGGAGACAACACTGCAGGAGGCCCCAGGCAGATAAACACCCTGTAGCACCAATCTAAAATGAGCTGAAGAAAGCTAAAAGAAAGCAAAAACAGATAAACCAGAATTGCCTGAAAGTTCCAGCCTTGCTGATTCCTGCCCAACAAGAGGTAAGCTGCCAGAACCCAACAGCCTGCAGTTGCCAACATAAGAGGCCCCAGAACACAAAGTGAGTGACCAAGACCTAGGCTCCCAACACAAGAAGCTTGGGTCAGTGCCTCTGTTCCCCAGCAGGAGAGCTCAATCTCTTTAAAGGCCAGGGAATAAAGAAACACCATGAGTAAAAAGAAACATACCATAGATTCATATTATGAGAAGAGTGAAGATCAAGACAGAAATTCTGAAGAGGACAACATTGTCAACAAACCCACATGTGCAACATCAAAAGGGAATATGAACTGGTCTGAAGCCCAAAAAGACTTCTTAGAAGAGCTCAAGAAGGATTATAATAGTTAAATGAGAGAGGTAGAAGAGTACTTCAAAAATAAAAATTGGCCAATTGGAAAAAAAATACACTGAAGAAAACAAGTCCCTAAAAACACAATTGGCCAATTGAAGAAGGAAGTACAAAACTAACAAAAGAAAAATCTGTTAAATAGAATTGGACAAATGGAAACTAATGTCTCTATGAGAGAGCAAGAATCAGTCAAACAGAAACAAAAAAATGAAAAAATGAAAAATAGATGAAAAAATACATACATCAGTAAAAACAAACACCCTGGAAAATTGATTCAGGAGAAAGACAATTTAAAAATTATTGGACTACCTGAAAATCATGATGAAAAAAAGAGCCTGGACAGTATCTTTCAGGAAATCATAAAGGAAAACTGCCCTGAAGTCCTAGAACCAGAAGGAAAATAACCATAGAAAGAATCACTCACCACCTGAAAGAGATCCCAAATTGACAACCAAGGAATATAATAGCAAAATTCCAAAATTACCAGATGAAAGAGAAGGTGCTGCAAGCAGCCAGAAAGAAACAATTTAAATGTCATGGAACCACAGTCAGGATTACACAGGACCTTGAAGCTTCTACATTAAAAGACCACAGGGCATGGAACATGATATTCCATAAGGCAAAGGAGCTTGGAATGCAGCCAAGGATCAATTACCCAGCAAAAATGAGCATCATTTTTCAAGGGAGAAGATGGATATTCAATGAAATAGGCGAATTCCAAACTTTCCTGATAAAAAGACCAGAGCTCAACAAAAAATTTGATCTTCAAGTACAGGACTCAAGAAGGACTAAAAAGGTAAATGGGACAGAAAGATACAATATGTTGTTAATAAGGGGGGCTGTTTAAACCCTACAAGGGAATATGACATTTGCAACTCTTGAGAACTGTATTGTTATAACACCATGTTAAAGGAGTATACATAAAGAGGGTGGATATTAGTTGACTTTGATGTAATGATAAAAAAAATCTAATCAAGTGGGTTAAATGGATCCAAATAAGTGGATCAATCTGATCTTAGAAAATGTACTGAGAAAGGAGGAGGCAGAAAAGGGTAAATTACATTACAGGAAAAGACACAAAATCCTATTACATCAGAGGGAAAGAAGGGGGGAGCATTGTTTGAACCTTACTCTCATCAGATTTGGCTCAAGAAGGGCATAACATAATCAGTTAGATATAGAAATCTAACTTGCCCTAGAGGCAGTGGGGGGGAAAAGGGGAAAGAAAAGGGAGGGGGGAAAGAAAGGGAACCAGGGTGGTGGGGGGGAAGAAGGGAGGGAAGAAGCAGTAAGAGTAAAGGGGAAGAAAAGGGAAAGGGATAATAAAAGGGGAGGGACTGAAGGAGGCGTGGTCAAAAGCAAAACACTAGTGAAGGGGGAAAGGAAAAAGGAGAAAGAAAAGCATAAATAGGGGGGAAAGGATGGAGAAAAAGACACAGATAGTAATCATAACTGTGAATGTGAATGGGATGAACTCTCCCATAAAATGGAAAGGATTGCAGAATGGATTAAAAACCATAATCCTACAATATGTTGTTTACAGGAAACACATTTGAAAAAGAGTGACACATACAGGGTAAAGGTAAAAGGCTGGAGCAGAATATATTATGCTTCAGCTGAAGTAAAAAAAGCAGGGGTAGCAATCCTGATCTCAGACAAAGCAAAAGCAAAAATAGATCTAATCAAAAGAGATAAGGAAGGAAACTACATCCTGCTAAAAGGCACCATAGACAATGAAGTAATATCATTACTAAACATATATGCACCAAATGGTATAGCATCCAAATTCTTACAGGACAAGTTCAGGGAGTTACAGGAAGAAATAGACAGCAAAATACTTAGTGGGGGACCTGAACCTCCCCTCTCGCACTAGATAAGTCTAACCACAAAATAAACAAGAAAGAAGTTAAGGAGGTGAATAGAACATTAGAAAAGTTAGGTATGATAGACCTCTGGAGAAAACTGAATGGGGATAGAAAGGAATATACTTTTTTCTCAGTAGTACATGGCACATACACAAAAATTGACCATGTACTAGGGCATAAAAACCTCACAATCCAATGCAGAAAGGCAGAAATATTAAATGCATCCTTTTCAGATCATGACACAATAAAAATTATATGTAATAAAGGGCCATGGAAAGATAGACTAAAAAATAATTGGAAACTAAATAATCTAATCCTAAAAAATGATTGGGTCAAACAACAAATCATAGAAACAATAATTTCATTCAAGAGAATGACAATAATGAGACAACATACCAAAACCTATGGGATGCAGCGAAAGCAGTTCTTAGGGGAAGTTTTATATCTCTAAATGCTTACATAAATAAAATAGAAAAAGAGGAGATTAATGAATTGGGCATACAACTAAAAAAACTAGAAAAAGAACAAATTAAAAATCCTCAACTAAACACCAAATTAGAAATATTGAAAACCAAAGGAAAAATTAATAAAATTGAAATTAAGAAAACTATTGAACTAATAAATAAAACTAAGAGCTGGTTTTATGAAAAAACAATAAAATAGATAAACCTTTGGTTAATTTAATTAAAAAAAGAAAGAAGAAAACCAAATTACTAGTATCAAGAATGAAAAGGGTGAAGCTACCACCAAGGAAGAGGAAATTAAAACAATAATTAGGAATTATTTTGCCCAACTATATGCCAACAAATTTGACAATCTTAGTGAAATGGATACATATTTACAAAAATATAAATTGCCCAGATTAACGAAGAGGAAGTAAAATACTTAAATAACCCCATCTCAGAAAAAGAAATTGAACAAGCCATTGATGAACTCCCTAGGAAAAAATCTCCAGGGCCAGATGGATTTACATGCGAATTCTATCAAACATTTAAAGAACAATTAATTCCAATACTATATAGACTATTTGGGAAAATAGGTGAAGAAGGAGTCTTACCAAATTCTTTTTATGATACAAATATGGTGTTGATACCTAAACCAGGAAGAGTCAAAATAGAGAAAGAAAATTATAGACCAATTTCTCTAATGAATATAGATGCAAAAATTTTAAACAAAATACTAGCAAATAGATTCAGCAACTTATCACAAGAATAATACACTATGACCAGGTAGGATTTATACCAGGAATGCAGGGTTGGTTCAATATTAGGAAAACTATCAGCATCATTGAGCATATCAAACAAAACCAACAGAAACCACATGATCATCTCAATAGATGCAGAAAAAGCTTTTGACAAAATACAACACCCATTCGTATTAAAAACACTAGAAAGCATAGGTATAAATGGAGTCTTCCTTAAAATAATAAATAGCATCTATCTAAAACCTTCAGCAAGAATTATATGTAATGGGGACAGGCTAGAAGCATTTCCAATAAGATCGGGGTGAAACAAGGATGTCCATTATCACCACTGTTATTCAATATTGTACTGGAAATTAGCTTTAGCAATAAGAGAAGAAAAAGAAATTGAAGGCATTAGAATAGGCAAAGAAGAAACAAAGCTATCACTCTTTGCAGATGACATGATGATATACTTAGAGAATCCTAGAGAATCAAGTAAAAAACTGCTTCAAATAATAACAACTTTAGCAAAGTTGCAGACTATAAAATGAACCCACATAAATCATTGGCATTTCTATATATTACCAACAAAGCCCAACAGCAAGAGATAGAAAGAGAAATACCATTTAAACAATATTTAGGAGTCTACCTCCCGAAACAAACCCAGGAACTCTATGAACACAATTACAAAACACTTTTCACACAAATAAAATCAGATCTAAATAATTGGAAAAACATCAGTTGCTCATGGGAAGGGCGAGCTAATACAATAAAAATGACAATCCTACCTAAGCTAATTTACTTATTCAGTGCCATACCAATCAAACTACCAAAAATTATTTTATAGAGTTAGAAAAAATAATAACAAGATTCATTTGGAAAAACAAAAGGTCCAGAATATCAAAGGAACTAACGAAAAGAAATGCAGGGGAAGGTGGCCTAGCAATTATAAAGCAGCAATCATCAAAACTGCTTGGTACTGGCTAAGAAATAGAGTGGTGGATCAGTGGAATAGGTTAAATATGCAAGACACAGTAGTCCATGACTATAGTAATCTATTATTTGATAAACCCAAAGACCCCAGCTTCTGGGATAAGAACCCACTCTTTGAAAAAAACTGCTGGGAAAACTGGAAAAGAGTATGGCAGAAACTAGGCATAGACCCAAATCTCACACCATATACCAAAATAAAGTCAAAATGGGTTCATGACTTAGATATAAAGGCTGATACCATAAGCAAACTGGGAGAACAAGGAATAGTTTACCTATCAGATCTATGGAGAACAGAAGAATTCATGACCAAACAGGAGATAGAGAACATTATGAAAAGCAAAATGGATAATTTTGATTACATTAAATTGAAAAGTTTTTGCACAAACAAAGCCAATGCAACTAAGATTAGAAGGAAGGTAGAAAATTGGGAAAGAATTTTTACAACCAGTCTCTCTGATAAGGCCTCATTTCTAAAATATATAGAGAATTAAGACAAATTTATAAGAACACAAGCCATTCCCCAATTGATAAATGGTCAAAGGATATGAACAGACAGTTCTCAGATGAAGAAATTAAAGCCATCTATAGTCATATGAAAAAATGCTCTAAATCATTATTGATTAGAGAAATGCAAATCAAAACAACTCTGAGGTACCACATCACACCTATCAGATTGGCCAACATGACAAAACAGGAAAATGATAAATGTTGGAGAAGATGTGGGAAAATTGGAACACTAATGCATTGTTGGTGGAGTTGTGAAATGATCCAACCATTTTGGAGAACAATTTGGAACTATGCCAAAGGGCTATAAAAATGTGCATACCCTTTGATCCAGCAATAGCACTTCTAGGGCTATATCCCAAAGAGATCAACAAATGGGAAAAGGACCCACATGTACAAAAATATTCATAGCAGCTCTTTTTGGGGTGGCAAAGAATTGGAAATTGAAAGGATGCCCATCAATTGGGGAATGGCTGAGCAAGTTGTGGTATATGAATGTAATGGAATACTATTGTGCTATAAGAAATGATGAACAGGCTGACTTCAGAAAAACCTGGAAAGACTTGTATGGTCTGATGCTGAGTGAAGTGAGCAGAACCAAGAGACTTTGTACACAATAACAGCGACGTTGTGCGATGACTAATATTGATAAACTTAACCCTTCTTAGCAATACAAGTATTTAAGACATCCCCAGAGGCCTTGTGATGGAAAATGCCATCCACATCCAAAGAAAGAACTATGAAGTTGAATCACTATCATTTTTTTTCTCTTCTGTTGAGTTTTGTTTCCTCTTTCTAATGGTTCCTCCTATTGGTTTTAATTTTTACTTACAACTTCACTAATGTGAAAATATGTTTAATAGGAATGTAAATGTATAGCCTATATGAGATTGTGTGCCATCTTGGGAGGGTGGTGGGGAAGAAGGGGGAGAAAAATTTTCAACTCAAAAGCATATGGAAGTGATTGTTGATAAATGAAAATAAATTTTAAAAGTTTAAATAAATTGCACACAGCTTGAAAAAAGTTATTTTCTTCAGTGTTTTTTATGCCACTTTTATCAAGCTGTTAATTCTCTTTTCATAATTTTCTTGCATTGCTTCCATTTCTTTTAACAATTTTGCCTTTGCTGATCTTATTTAATTTTTAAAAGCTTTTTGTTTTACTGTTTCTATTATTTATTTAGCTTTTCTAAGAATTCTTATTGGGTTTGTGTCCAATCTACATTTTTCTTTCAAGCTTTGATGGTAGATGTTTTCACATTGTTGTCTTTTTCTGAGTTTATAGCTTAGGCTTCCTTGTCACCATAATAGTTTTTTATGGTCAGATTTTGTTGTTGTTTGTTTTGTTGTCAGTGTCCCAAAGTTCAGGCTTTTTCACTCTGCTGTTTTCATAGCTAGTTCTGGAGGCCTGTAAGTTATCAGTGCTTTCAAGCAGTTGTGATTCAGAGAGCAATATCGTTCCCATTCTCCTTATTTTCAGGCATACAGTGAAATAAAGGAACATGCAGCTAGGTGGCACAGTGGGTAAAGTGCTAGGCCTGGAGTCAGAAAGCCTCATCTTTCTGAGTTCAAATCTGGCTTTAGTCTGTTTCTTGTGACTATACCTCCTCTCTTCCTTGAAACTGTGACCTGGGTATCACAATGGCTACAGCTCCAGCCTTTAAGCCAAGAGGACCTAAGTTCAAATCTGGCCTCAGACACTTGACATTTACTAGCTGTTTGATCCTGGACAAGTCACTTAGCCCTGATTGCCTCACCAAAAAAAGAAAGAAAGAAAGAAAAGGAAACTGTGACCTAGAACTAGGGCCCCTACTCCCTTGTGACTGCAAGTGCTCCTCTCTGCTCTGGAACTGGTATTTGGAACTGGTTAATGGGCAATAAGAGTTGCCAAATAGTTCCTGGTACTGTACCTGGTATAAGCACAAGAGTTCTCTGTAATTTCTTTCTGACTAGGTATTCAGTCCCCTTACTGTCTCTTGGTCTCAGCTGGGGATGCCCCCACTGCTGCCTCAGCAGCTGGTGTAGCCACCCACCACTGTGCTCTAGGCCATTCCCCAGCCCAGGGCCACTTATCTCTACTTCTGTTCTTCTAAGTTGTCCTGGTCTGAAAAAAAACAATACCTCCACCTGACTTTGTTGGTTATGCTACTTAGAATTCCATTTAGATGTGTTATTGTAACGTTGTTTAGAGGGGAAAGTAGGGAGTATTCAGCTATAACCTTCCCTTTAGTGTCCCATCACCCCCCTGTAAGTTGAATGCTGCTATTTCTAAAGTTCTATTCCACATGAGCACTCTAGTCTAAAATCTATCTCTTAGTGAGCCTTAATATTTCATAATTTAACATCGCATATTTAATATGAATATACTGCATAATATTGCCAGTGCTTATAGCTGAAGCTTTAAAGTAAATAGAAGGTTTAATTCCAGGTATAAATTTTAAAAGCATTCCCTTCTTTCTTTTATTGAAATGGTTTTTAGGTTTTAGTATAAAGGGCAAAATATGAGGTTTATTCATAGCTTGAATTTTTATTTTCAGGCATATAGTGAAATAAAAGAACATGTAGCTAGGTGGCACAGTGGGTAAAGTGCTATGCCTGGAGCGAGAAAGACTCATCTTTCTAAGTTCAAATCTGGTCTCAGACACATACTAGCTGTGTGACCCTGGACAAGTTTTAACCCTGTTTACCTCAGTTTCCTCATTTGTAAAATGAACTGGAGAAGAAAATGGCAAATAACTGTATCTTTGTCAAGAAAACCCCAAATGGGTCACAAAAAGTCAGAAATGACTGGAAAATGGCTCAATGATAACAATGCCTACAAATCTCTTATCCAGCAAGAGATGGTTAAAAAGAAATTCAGAAGGAGTCAATAGTTATGCAAATTCATTTTAAGAAATGTTTATTAAGCACCTCCAACACATTGTACTAGATACTAAAAATGTATTTGCTTTTTAATCATGGGTTTAGGAACCTTTATTGGTGGTTGTTGTTGTTGTTTAGAAATTAGCATAAATAAGGGCAATTTTAATATCATTGTAAGGAGTGTAAGCTCCTTATGGGCATTGATCATATATTATTTAACTTAATCCCCTTAAATGCCTAAAGGGCTTTGCATAACCAAGCGTCTTTATAAAAGTTTATTGAATGAGTAAATAAGTTGGGTCAGGGAAAAAACATTAAATAAACTTACATATAGAAATACATGGCACATGGCTAAAAGAAAAGACAAATTTGAGGGCATATAGTGCTCAGTGATAATGTACAAATATCAGTGATGAACTAGTTATATTATATTTCATCTCTTTGTGCTCTCATTTTCAAGAGTTAGGAAGCTAAGGAATAGGCTTATTATTCAAGTTACAACTTTGAAAAGTCAAAGATCTCTCTGTGTTTGAACATTCATTATAATAAAACTCAGGTTTTATGAAACAAAGCATTTTCTAAGCCATTTTACTTTGATTTTCATTTCAAGACCCTGTGGCTGACTCAAGGAATTTTTTAATATATTTTTTGGAAATTAGAGGTTACTAAGTTTTACATAAAATTCAGTGAAAAATGTTGAACAATTTGGTGAAGTTACTTGAAAAGCTTTTTCAAGGATAGTTATTCTTCATTTTCTGACTTTGTAAGAGATCTTACAAAATCAAGGCCTTCCAAGGCATTAATGTGAAAGTCTTTCTTAGTTCAAAGTTCTAAGATCAAGTAGCTCCTGTTTATCTGTACATTTATGGGCCTATTTGTTAGGTTTACGTAACAATTTTCTTCCAAAAAGTTCAGGATTTAAATAGTGAGCATTCTAAACGCAGAAAATAGTAAGAGAAAAAATAAGAGAGGAAAAAAGCAGCATGAAAGAATGACAAAAAGGAAATGCTAAAAATAAAATTGTGGCACACTTGATAAATATATTCATAATTTATTGTTGTTGTTTAGTCATGTCTGACTCTTCATGACCCCATGGACCTTAGCTTTCCATGGGATTTTCTTGGCACATGTACTAGAGTGCTTTGGTCTTCCTTTCTCTAGTGGATCCAGTGAATCCTTTTGTTTTGCAGCCAGGGATTAAGTGACTTTCCTGTTTACACACCTGGGAAGTGTCTGAGTCTGGATTTGAACTCAGGTCTTCCTGACTCCAAGCTCAGTGCTCTTTCTACTGAGCCAGCCACCAGCTGCCTCTTATTCATAATAACTTTAAAAAATAAGCTTTAATAAAGATAGTTATATTAATATAAATAATTCATGCATGATGGTTCAGCTGATTTAGAAAGGCTTTGAGTAAGGGCACTGAGACTGACAAATATGTTCAGTTTTGAGAGGCAATGTGGTATGGTGAAAAGTATGCTGGTTTTGGAATCAGGACCTGAATTTTAAATTCAGTCTCTTGCTCTATGTGACCCTGGGCAAGTGATTTAACTTATATGTACCTCAGTTTCCTCATTTACAAAACAAAGGCATTGGACTAGATGGCCCCTAAGATGCCTTCCAGGTCTACTTCTTGGATATTAGAATCAGCCTCCAAAATATTTGTCACTAGAAGTTTGGCCACTAAGTAATAATTTCTCTTCTTTTCTTTCTTCTATAATATTTATATGTAAAATGCATAAAAAAATCAAAGCTATTAATTCTTATTCTTTAGCTGTAGATTAAATGGCCAAAAAGAGTTCACAACTTTTTAGTTCTTAGAATGTTTACACACATTAATTTTACTCTTTACCCAGTGACCCATAAGTTGATGTATTCCAGAAAGAACTGAACCATGTTTATTTTGATATTATTTCCATGACAATGAAAATTAAGTCATGAAGAAGCTGCAGCTAAATAGAAGGACAACTCACAAGTTCTTGAGGAAGAGACCAAAAAAGTTGGTAAAGGCAACAAAGATCCCAAAGATAAGAAGAAATCTGATTGGTAATTGCATCTTGCAACATTCTCAAGATCACGAAGAGGCTACCACAAAAATAACTAGTACCTCCATCTGTTACAGAGAATGAAGCAGACAAATTCTATGAAGAACTTGACAAGATCCTCCACTAAATTAACATATACCTTGATATTCTGTGACTTTAGTACAAAGAATGGGACAGAAATCCATTATGTTGAAAATAAAAATTATCATTCATTATAATATCAATCATTATCAGTTCATTATCAAGAAATGAGACTGAAGGATGAAGATAGCTCAGAAAACTCATACTTTTATGTTATGAATACTTTTGTCTGGAAGAGGATCAGAAAATGCTGGATGTGGCAACATTTAACAGGAAGGAAAGAAAAAAGAAAAGGAAAACAAAGGAAAGGAATTCACTATTTTTTAATGAACAGGAAATATGCAGTTATAGATATAGAACCAACTATTAGTTATTCATGAGTTCCTCTGAATAAACAAGTCATGAGCTGTCCAAAATGAGCTTTTAACATTAAGTAAATACCAAATTTTTTTAAAAAGGAATAAAGATGAGGATAAGGCATCAAATGTAATTATAGTATTTTCAACACAACCAGTTTAAATTATTGACTTTCAGATTAAGAACAGATGAAAACAGTCACCACAGCAAGGAAGCCAAAGGAGTCCAAAAACTTCCTATATTAGTACATATTTGATCACCTTGTGAAGCACAGTGACATGAAAGCCAAGCGTTCATTATACAAACTAATTTCCAGAAAGAGATTGACATAAAATTATAAGCAGTGTTATCACAAAACAACATAAAGTAGCTGAAGGGGCAAAAAATAACCTGTCCTTTAGAGAGTACTGTAAACATCTCAGCTTCACAATATCATCCTGGAGAGACTACTGGAAACTAAAATTAGCACAATAAATAGATATTAAATATGTCAGATTTTCTAGCATTTTTATAGTGGCCTGTTTTATAGTGGTAGCAATAATGGAATCATCATATTTGAACTCTATGCAATAGTACTCCATGTACTATGTAAAGAGTAAAATGATAAGATAAAGTTCACATGATTACTTAGCTAATGGAATATAGTAGGAAGAAATCAGTGCTGGAGTAGTATGACTTTAAAAGCAAGTAAGTGTTGGTATCCACTGTTTTATAAAAATGAAAGATTCTAAAAGAATGAAGGAAGCTCATAGATGGTGCTTCTTTACCAAAACCAAAAAAGGGAAAGGATAGAGGATAAGAGGAATTTTAGGGTGGTAACCCATTCTCCATGAGAGTAGGATTCCAAACTACTAGCCCTCCTCCCCCATTAAATTCCTCTGTGTCATTTCTTCCTCTTGCACCTCATTTATGTATGATTATTACTCTTTTTACCTTTTCTTAGAAGGTTTACTATTTAGTATCACATCATACTCAGCTCTACTCTAATCTTTCATTCAAACTTCCTAATTACTAATAATAGTCTTAGATGTGCAATTTACATTTCCTTATATAAAAAGTAAAGTCTGTCCTTTTTGAGTACCTTGATGTTTAACTTATATTTCTCTTAGATCTTGTATGTCAAATTTTCTATTGATTTCAGGTCTTTTTGCAACAAAATCCTGGAAGTCTGCCAATTCGTTGAATATCCTTTTTTTTTGTTCAGGATTATACTTAACTTTACTGGATATGATATTTTCAGCTGCAACCCCAGTTTTTTTGCTCTTTGATATATAGTGCTTCAAGACCTGTGGTGTTTTGGTGCTAGGTTTTGTGTGATTCTAATTGTGGTTCCACCATATTTAAATTGTTTTTTTTTCCTTTTTGCTCTTAATATTTTATCCTTAAGCTTTCAGAATATAGCTATGATATTCCTGTAGGTTTTCCTCATAGGATCTCTTTGAAGTAGTGATCAGTATATTTTTTCACTTTCTACTTTCCCCTAGTTCTAACACTTAAGGACAATTTTCTTTAATTATTTTTGAATTATTGTATCAACAGTGGTTTTTTTATCATAGCTCTCAAGTAGTCAAATTATTCTTATGTTTTCTCTTCTTGATCTGTTCTCCAGATCAATTGTTGTTCTTATGAGATGTTTTACTTTCTCTTCTGTTTTTCCATTCTTTATATTTTGTTATTTCTTGGTCTCTTATAACTTCACTGGCTTCCCCTTGCCTAATTCTAATTTTCAAGGAATCATTGTCTTCCTTAAGATTCTGAATCTCCTTTTCTTCAGTCTCTCATTTGATTTTTAAAGTCTTTTTAAGGTTCTTCTAGGAATTTTTTTGGCCAGGTGACTATTTGACATTCTTTGAGGTAGGAGAGGCTTCTTTGCATCAATTTCTTCCTCTGAAGATGAATCTAAGTCTTCTCTATTCCTTTAGTAACTTTCTGTGGTTCGATTCTTTCTCCTGTGCCTGTTCATTTTTTTTTAAATTTATAGCAGCTTATTTATTGTGTCATCTCTAGTCCTGGGGCATTGGGGATGGTGTCTCTGGTGTCAGATACTTCTTCAGTTTTCCCCTCTGTCCTGATACTGAGCAGTCCTGTAAGTGCACACAGCTAGCAGTGTCCCCACTCCACTGCTTCTGCACTCATTGGGCGTGTGCTGGTTTCTTCTTGTCCAGGGCCACATGTTGGCAGCACAGTTGGGCCTGGTGTCCCTTATCAGCAAAGGTTCTCTCAATCTTCCCTGCCCGGAAGCCTAACTCCTCACACTGTCCAGAAGCTGAAAATTCCTGTGGCTAGGGCAGAGGCTACCTCTCAACCCAGCTAGCCGCAGGGCTTGCCACTTGCAGTTTTAGCAGAATTAGCCTGGAGGTGTTTACACCTTACAGGGACCAAACCAAGGATTTTCTCCAATTATCCCAGGAGGTCCACAGTTCTGCCCTACCTTTTGTTTATTTTTACTGCTCTACATTTGCCCTGAGGTGCTATTTTATCTTTTTTGTGGAGGAAATCTGGAGAGCTTAGTGTTTACAGACTTCCTCTGCCATCTTCCAGAATCCTCCTGAAAGATCTTACTAATGTTAATCTGTATGTAATATCAACTCCATATTCTATATAACTAGGTAAATGAATCTTAAGCTTGGCATCTACTTGTTAATAGTTATATGGTCATGTTTAGGATTAGGTCCTTAAAGAACCTCATTTCTTCAAGATGATATGAGGAATAGATATAGATATTCCTGAAGAAGATGGGATAAGCTAAAGATATGAAGTTTTTAAAAAGTTAATGGAGGACTAAACTTTAAGAAAGCAACAGTTTTAGACTATTAGAAATCTAGGACCTAGAATATATATTCATTTGGCTTCCACATGTATGTAATGGGAAATACAGATTTGAGTATATTTTGATAATAAGTTCTCAAAATTAGACTAAGTTCTTCACATATAAAATTGTGTTATACTTATGAAGGATTTTAAATCAAGTCTTTCCCCAACCTATTTTGAAGTATCTATATGTTACTATTAAAGGACAGGAGGGCACATTTTCTCAGTCAGATCCTCTTTCTTCAGCGTGTGGATAACATCGTCCATATCAGATAGAGTTTAGGTAAAGATAGAAAGAGCAAATTGTATGAAGAAAACTGAAATTCTCTGATGTTTCAGATGAATTATGTGTTCTGAACTTGTTCTTATAGCTGTGTTATTATTAGGGTTAGAGCCATGGATTTTGAATTCCTGCTGCATGAACAAATTACCAGAAAACCAATCTGATTAGATTTTGTCATGGCTTACTAAATTATGTAAAGTTTTATCACTAGCAGGACTTAGCATTACATAAAGAATTTCTGTGAGTACTAGAGATGATCAAGGAAATGCCTCTACAGACCTACCCTGTTCTATACCTAGGTGTTTGAGAGATACACAGGCAGTGCTTACAAGACTTCTGAAGTTCGTGGATGCTGCAAAAGGACTTGACACCCCTAAAGCTACTGCTATATTGAGTTTCTTTATTCACTTATTGTAACTTTGCTTGTAATGTTAGTTGTATGTGTGCTATGGACCTGTTATCTATTCTCTAAGCTGCTTATCATTTCTGCTTGGAGTGATGCTACTGTAAGAACTGAGGCCCTTGTACTATACTTTTGTCTGTCATGGTTTGCCCATGGTGTCAATGCTGATGCCCTTCATGAGGTCTCTAGCTACCTTTCCTGTTAAGAGCCTTATGGAAGGAAACTGTGATAAAAGTGGTGTGGAAGTGGGAGTCCTACCATTTGAACATCCTCAGAGTGACTACATTGAACTGCTGAAATCTATGGGTTACAGATACATTTTGAGGTGCAGAACTTTCTTGGCTAAAGTATCTGCTTGTGGGTTTTCTGTTGTGTGTCTTAATAGGGATTGTGTGCTATTTATGTTTACAGTAACTTCTTTGATGCAAAGAAATGATCTCCAAGCCAGCTCCCACCCTTATAGACAACAGAGATTAATTGGAATGTTGCAGTTGAGGACAGAGGACTAATATAAGCCTAATAGTGGAGCTGTGCCACGTGTATGGTTAGCACCATAGGGAGGAATTATTAATTTGGGCTGAGTCATTGACCCCATTCTTTCTAGTATTTCTTTTCTTCCTGGTATGGAGAGGTGTCAGTCATTCTGTGTCATATATTTTTCATCCCATCCCTTTGTCCTTTGCAGTACTTGCCAGTTAGCATGAAGACACATGTGATTTCATCCCATCCGCCTTACCTCTAATCTTATTTCAGTATATTTCTTTATGATGTGGCAATGGGGGAGGAGCTGAGACACAATGGTTCATCCCCTTTTGGAAATGTATATGCTTCTATTACAAAAAGTTGTCTTTAAAGCAATTTCCATTTTGAATCCTAGGTTGACCCTTGTGACTAACCTTCCCCCCCCAAATGTGTTTCTGCCTGGTGTTTTTAATACATTTCTTTGTACTTTTCATAAGAAAGAATGTAAGTTTAGCCATGGATAGAATGGAGAGGGGAAAGACTAGATACAGGGACAAAAATTAGGAAACAATCACAGTAGGCAAGGTAAGCAGTGATGAGAACATAAATTAGGATAGTGGCTTTATGAGTTGGGAAAAAGAGATGTCGTTTAAGTAGAATCAATAGTACCTAGAAATTGTTTGGATAGTGGGGAGTGCTGAGAAAAAGGAGGAAAGGTTGTAGATGTGGGTGACAGGAAAAAGAATGGTACCTAAGTGTAATTCTAACTTGTATTTATTCTTGTTACATTTCAACTTATTAGATTCAACCCAATGCTCTAACTTAGCATGATTTTTTTAACTTTTGATTCTGTCATCTTGTTTATTAGCTACCCCTCCCAGCTTTGTGGCATCTGCACATTTTATGAGCACACCAATTGTACTTTTATCCAAATCATTTTTTAAATTATTAAACATCACATTTGAAGTAACTTAATAAATTCAAGTATCTTGGAACAATATGCTTCCCAACCATTCTAGTTGAGTTATTGTAATACTTTCCTAAGTTGCTATATTGACATACTTAGAAATTTATCTATATTTGGAACAAGGAACAGAGATTATGTGGAAGCATATTCTTGCTCAGATTCCCTGAAAAAATCTGGTGTCTTTACCCCTCTCAGATGTGCCAGTGCCATTACCATAGCACTAAATGTCTTCAGTAACCTTTTTTTTTTCCAGGTGCACAATTGCCTTGATTTCTAGGTCTTTGACGTTTCATAGTTTCCCATACTCCCTGGACAGATATCTCAACTTCCCCTCCATTGACAGACTTCTTTTCTTCTGGGATGGTTTAGAAGGAAACTTAATGCTTAATAATAGTGATAACAGCACTTATATAAATGCTTTTAGACATACTAATTGCTTTACATATATTATCTCATTTGATCCTCCCAACAAATTTGTTAAGTAGGTGCTTGTATTAACTCTATTTTATAGATGAAGAAACTGAGTTTGGGGAGGTTATCTTGTTCAGGTTTACACAGCAAAGCATCTAAGGCAGGAGTCAAAGTCAAGTTTTCCTGCCTTTAGGTCCAACAATCTATCCACTGCCACCACCTAGTTAGTTAATGATTTTGATGTTGGGAATGGTGAGTTTGACTTGCTAATCCAGGTGGAAGAAGGACAAAATTAGCTAGATTATGTTTAAAAGTAGCTCTAAGTCTTCCTAGGAGCTGGATCCCAGAAACTACTGAATGAATAGCCTTTCCCCTTCCTAGGGTAGTGTCGATTCATCACACACATGGCTTCTGGAAGTTGGATGTATGACCTAGGCTTCCAGGTACATCATGATATAACCATTTATTAGCAGAGGCAAATGTTGCCCTGAGATGGTAGATTGTCATCTTTTTAGTTGGTCACAGGTTAAGGGGAACTTGGATTAAGTGGGCACTCCAGCTAGCATAAGGAACCCAGTTGGGCAGGTATAAGGTACCTTGTCCTTATTAAAGGACAAACATATTCCTGTGTCCAGCACAGCATGGTATTATAACCCTGATGTCTATAATAGCAAGGGGCACATTCTCCAACCTCTTATGTTCTTGCTATAATTTCAACCTAGTTGTTTAGCATGTGTCTAACGGGTGCTAATATGCCTGCACACCAGCTATATGTAGTTGGGAAACATCAGCAAAGATCCTTCATTATTTCTGATCCCAAATGGGAGAACCTCTGATCAACCAGTCCAGTGTTGTAGAGATCTCAGCCTAATTTAGAATTATTACCTCCACCCAGGAATTGGAGCAGATGAAGATTTTCCCTATCCCATCCCCCAAGTTTCTCTCATATGCCAGTCATGCAGTCTGGAGCTCAGCCTCCTGGGAGAACTTGCTAATTAGTCAGCAGCTAACTCCATTAATCAATAGTTAGATAGCTATTATATGTGATGAGAATAATATTATTTTTTAAGTAATGAAAAAAAACTGAAGATTATAACTCCTTTGTTCAGGCTCAGTATATTAAAGTATTTTAAACTCCAGATATTAGAGTTTCTTTCTTCTTTTTTATGTTTTATAAATTTCGGTTTAGTAAAATTGAAAGGAAATTCTTTTTTTTAAATAAAAATTAATATAACTAAACTTATTGCTACATATTAAAATTAGAATTTATTAATTTAATTCTATTTAGTGTGTATATATAGCTGCAAACACCAGGAGATTGGAAAGATAAATAGTTTTTAAATGGGACAGATGGGCACATTCCATTAAGGCTCTGAAACATGTATGAGACAGCAGTATCCCAACTCTCCCCAGACTTAATTTATCCTAGCCTTGCTCTTCAGTTCCATTTGTCCCTGTAGGATTGTATCCGAGTTTAGGGAATCTAGTATGGTTTGCTACCCTCTGGATTTTTTCACTAGCACTTCAATCATGTTGCTACCAACTAGATCCATCATTGTTCCTTATTCTGCCATGCCCAGGTTGCTATCCTCCTTCTTCATTTTTTTAAGGTCTTTGTTTTGGTTCTCACTGCACCTTGAATTTTTGCCCAATTACATATAGCTTTTTGGCTCAACCTCCTACCATACTGCCTTCTTAGTGATGTCAGCTGCCATGTGCACTGGTTAGTTTGTGGAAGGCAATCAGGTAAGCAAAGGACAGCTCTGGTTTTCTGTTTGTGTATATACATCTCCTCACTACTTTCACACAGACCAATGTATTCTTAGTATAAATGCTTTAAAAATATAAGTGAAAATTTACTGTGTTTTCATTTGTGGAACTATTCACTGTGATTCCCACTAACCTAATTCTAAAAATTCTCCTAGACTTTTTGTAAATCAGGATGTCTAGGTAATAGAGCTAATTAATAATGTTTCCAAATTTTTTTCTGAAAATTAATCATAAATTCATAGAAATTATAAATGGAAAAATTATTGGTTTTATCCTAGGAGTTAGAGAATTCTTTCATATGATATCCTATATTTTACATAACAAATCTACTTTAGAAAGTCTCTTCTCTTTTCCTAAATAACATTAGAAAATAAGAGTTTTTCTTTCATTCTAATAAAAATCATTGAACCTTATAATATTTTATGCTGATTTCAAGTATTGCTTTATAAATGGTCTTTTATCATTTTCAGATATTATAGTTCATGTTTTTAAAAATCATTTTTACTAAACCAACTTGTGCTTGTTTAAGTGACATGAAATGTGTCTACTAATGAGTTCTTCTTATATTACACCTAGGGAATGTTACTTGCAACACCCAAAAATATCATGCCTAGACTCCACTCTTCCTGGTATTGCTTTTTCATTGTAGAAATGTCTTGATGGAAGTCTTCTCTATGCCCATCATTTATATCTCCTAGGTTTTCTGGGAAGTTTAAAAACTTTGGAAGTGGCTTGTTACATGCCTTCTATTGAATCATTAAAACTTTTTGGTAATTTTATGCTTTCTAGTTTTCAGATGTTTTGGGTCACTTTCACAAATTACTTCCTTGAAATTCTTCCCACTTAATTTTGCAGCCTGCCATTGATCTATTAGACCTTCTCTTGTTGACTTTTTAAAAAAAATATATATTTACTTGGAAATCTCCTCCCTCTTTGAATATTCTCCCACTCTTCCAGGTGTCAGTTGGCCCTGGGGTTTTAATTCTCACCCCTTCCCAAGACAGGTAGATTTTTCAAGCACCAAATTTTCCAGCCCTCATCCAGTGTAAAGCCCTAATTTCCTCAAACCAACCATTTCTCTTTACTTTTAGGAGCTTTTATCAGTGGACCCCCTCTCACATTCTAAGTAAAGCTTCCTTCTTTCCCCACTCTTCTTCACCTATTCTTCTTTAGGCTCTCATCTTTCTGAGGCCACTTATGTTACCTTCCCCTCATTGCTAGCTCTTGATTTGACCTATGTACATCACTTACTCCTCTCTATCCCTTTCTTCCCTTCCCCACTTTTTATGTACTATTCCTTATTATAATGTAACTCCACAAAAAAAGCATTCACTGTCCTTAATACACCCTCTCCATCTCTTCATTGTTACCTCTACCAGCTTTCTGCATCCTATCCTTTCACCTCTATTGCCTGCTACATTCATTCATTCCTGCATTTCTGTTGTTTGGGGTGTTTGGGAGTCAAACAATATCTTTAGTTCTGTTTTTCTTTCTAAAAATGTTTAAATTCTTCTTTATTATTGAATGTCTACCTTTTCCCTATATAGTTTAGCTCAGATTTGCTGGATAGGTCACCCTGGACTATATCCTGAACTCCATTGCTCCTCAGGATACATTATTCCATTCCTGCCTCCTTTTCTAATGGATGTAGGATAGTCTTGAATGTTCTTTGCTTTGTATTTTAAGGTGTTTCTCCAGATTCCTTGCAGAACTTGTTTCTGAATTGAATTGTTAAATTTAACCACTGTGTGTCCTGGAGTGTACCCCCTTGCATTTTGTTTTGTTTTTTTCTGGGGTCTGTGGCTTCCTTCAATTGGAATTTCATTTCTGAAGCTCAGATGTTTTAGGCAGTTCTTTTCTCAGGAAGCTTTTTCTTTCATTATGTTAATATTTCCTCAGTTCTCTGGCCCAGCACCAGCAGTTCAAAACCTGTTTTCCCCAGCACCAAAATTTCAAGCTTTGCAGCACTGATGTTTCTGGGCTGTAACCCCCAGAAAGCTTTTGCTCCTGAAAAGTTGTGGCCAGGCTGGCTGTTGAGGCCCAAGCAAGATTCTATAGCTTGGAGCTGGGGTCTCCAGAGCACTGTAAAGAGGGGGTTGAGACTAAGATGCAGGAGCAGGTTTTGATTAAGCCAGTGTCATGTCCTTGGGTCTGCTAGTGTATGTCACTGCCAGTAGCATGGACAGTAGGGAAGGGGTGCTGAGAGACTATTCAGTGAGCTTCAGTTCTTTACGGTTTTTTTTAAGGGGGAAGAGACTACCTTCTTTTGGATTTTGATGTCCTAAACCATGAAGGCAGCTGAAGTTGCTTTATTTTTGACACATTTTCTGTTTTGGAGAAGTTTGAGAGGTTGTGGGGATTGAAGAAAATGCCTTGTTTGCCATCTTGCTGCTCATGTAACCTAGTCAATAATTTCTTAATTAGAGAAGCAAAATATTTCCTTAGAGTTATAAAAGTTAGCTCACCACATATATAACAAAAACTATTTACTCAATTAGCAAACTTAGTAGGCGTACTGAGAATATAAATAATATACACTTGGGTAATAAACACAAACATCTACAGAATACAAAATGTTAACAAACAGGATTAAAACAAGGCACTATGCTAAGTTAGTGCTTGTGATTTAAAGACAAAAATGAAACAATAATGATTTTTATTGATGGTCATACAAGTAACAAGACACAGTTACTTATAAAAAATTTCATTGCATGAGTGAACATGTGTGAACATGATCCAGACTTACTTTTCCCATGGGAAAGGCCCTGAGGCCACAGGTTCCCAGATTTGTTCTTTGAAGTTTGGATTGAGTCAAAGGGCCACTCTTGAGGACCTAAAGGGTTACATGTGGCCTCGAGGCTGCAGGTTCCCCACCTCTGGATGGAGTTTGAACAGAGGAGGATTCATCTGAATCCATGAAGGTCCAAAGATATTCACCGTAGAATGCTAGATCTATCTATCTGACACTATTCTTTTTTAGGTTTTTAGAATCTACAACCTCTCTTCCATTATGGTTCATTCCCACTTTACCTATAGGCCATAGGAATTCCTGTCTTATCTAGAAATTCACTAGTTCTTCATTCATAGATTCTGGAAGTTTGTTTTCCCTGTCCTGAATATTTACAAGATGTAATTTTTCTAGGCTACTATGTCAAACAATTCCTTCTTGAATGCTGCCAAATATATAATGAGTTATATCACTGAAAATTTCTTGTTTGAGGCTCAATGAATTATATTACATATTATATAGTATGTTAATTATATCACTCTTTTATGATAATCATTTTAGATTATATATTTTGTTATAAATGGCTTCTAAAGTTTGAAATTCCATATATGTGTTAGGTTTACTTAGAATGACAGATAGTAACTAAGGTGAATTTAAGCTTATTTTTTTAAGACAGTTTATTTCAGAAACATGAACAAAAAAGTCCTATTGATCACTATTAAGATACAGAAAGAAGACTGTGCAATAATGGGTATCATATGAACATTTTGAAAAAAAGATATTTAATTTATTAAATCTCACATGTATTCTGAGTTTCTAACATAGTGAACTGCATATCATAAATTCATCTCCCTGGTATTAAAGAGATTGTAACTCATTTTCATCTATCCCCAAAATCTCCCCTTCCCAAACTCCTCATTAATATGGAGGGTACTACCATTCTCCTAGTCTCACAACCCAGATGTCATCCTCAATATCTTGTTCTAACTTACCCAATATATCCAACTTGTTGTCAAATTTTATTATTTCTCTCTCTACAACAACCTCTCCTTTACTTCTCTCTATTCACGCAGCTACTTAGACTAAGCTCTCATCACCTGTTTCCTGGTCTATTGCAATAGTCTTATAATTGGTCTCCCTGCCTCAAGTCTTTCCCCATTCCAATGCACCCTCCACTCAGATGCCAAAGTGCTAAAGCACAGCTTTGATAATGTTACCCACCTAGTCAATAAACTCCAGCTGCTCTCTATTACTTTCAGCATCACATATAAAATCATCTGTCTGGTATTTAAAGTTTTTAACAACCTGGCACCTTCCTACCTCTCCAGTATTATACTTTATTCCCATCCATGGATTCTCTAATCCTACCATGCTGGCCTGTTTACTGTTCCTCACTCACGTGACTTCATCTCTCATTTGAATTTGTGCCTTGCTTTTGCTACCCCTCATGCTTGCATTGTTCACCTTTCTTACCTCCAGCTCCTTGCTTCCTTCACCTAAAGCCCACCTTCTGATGGAAGCCTTTTCCTTGCCTGCCACCCACCAAGCATCTTGGGTCTTCTTTCCAAGATTACCTTCAATTTAAACTGTATAGATTTTTTGTGTGTATATAGTTGCTTACATGCTGTCTCCCCCATCTTCCCCATTAGCATGTGAGCCCCTTGAGAGAAAGAACAATTTTCCTCCTTTCTTTGTAACTGCAGTATATAATACAGTGCATGTCACATAGTAAAGTGCTTAATTAAATACTTGTTGACTGACTAAGTAGTGTGGTATAATGGGTAGAGAATTGGTCTTGGAGTAATTTATATTTATATAGAATTAGATTAATATTTATAGTGAATATTTATAGTTAGTTTAAATGTTACTGAATTTGAAGCAGTTTCATTGACTTATGTTTGTTTTCCTTGAAAGAGGTAACCTGAATAATTAATTATGAAACAAATAAACATTTAAAGAACATTAGTTGACAGCTAATACATTTTAAACTTAAAGTGACAAGGGAAAAAAATGGACTATGAAGCATATTATCTAAGCATAAAGGATATTTCCTTGGGTTGGAAACAATTTTTAAATGCATTTGCATCAATCAGTAAAATATGTTCATTTATTTGTTTTTACTCTAATATCCTTCTTAAAATGTGATACCTGGTGCTTTAATACTGTCATCTTTTCTTGGCATCTCAGTGTATTTATTAAAATGTTATTTCTTTCTTAGGTTATCATTTCCATTTTTCCTTATCTACACCCTCCCTCCAGTTACTATCAGTTGCTTAAAATATTTAAGTTATGATTATAGATGAAATATTTATTTTCTCCTCATTTTCCTCATTTAATGTGATTTCATTTCTTTGCTAACCTTTGCTTTCTACACTTTAGCTTATTTAATCTTCATCTTCTTTTCAACAATTCATCTCATAAGTAGTATAATATCCCTTATATTAGTTTCCTCATTTATGAAGAGTATTTTAAAAACAGTATATCTTTTTATGTTTTCCCTTATTTTCTAACCTTATTTTTCATTGTGCTTGTCAATAGAAACAGTTTGGCTCTGCTAATTATACAAAAGAAACTTGGTGATATTTTTACCTTTAATTAATAGTGCTTGTTGATCTCCCAGGTAAAATTAAAATGGGAAAGATTGAAATCTTGCTTTGATTATAACTTTTTTGTGCTCTTTTCTTTAGATAAAATTTGACAGCGTCGAAGTCTGTGTTTGCTGTGAAATGCGACATCAGTCATCAGGCTGCAGCAATCTTGGTGAAACCCTGAAACTGAACCCACTTCAGGAGGATTGTAATGCTGTGAGACTGACTTTAAAGGTGAGGATGATTGGGCTCTTTGGTTCACTGCTTTGGATCCAGTCTGTCACAAACATTTAAAGGAATTATTAAACTACACGTTTCTTTTTTTCTAGTTTATTCATCAGTGTAGGTCAAAAGCAAGAGGGGAAAATAATTCTGACATTTAATAAGTAGTAACAATGTCAATTACAAACATTTTCATAGTTACTGTTTGCCATATTTCATTTTACTTTTTATTAAAGTGAAAAGAGATTCTGCTACTTTATTTTGCTGCTTCTGTAATATACAAAATAGGGAACTAAAAGTTGAGAACATCCTCTAAATACCATTTAGTCATGAAGTTCACTACTTCCAGACATATCTGCTACTATACAATCCTGGACAGATGGTTAATTTTTTTTAAATATTCAAAGAAATAGATATCCCATCTCTCAGTAGTTTTTTCCAGTGTATAGCAACTGATTAAAGAAAATTGGCTAGAACAATTGTTTTAATTACTCCCTTTCTTTTTCTTTCAACTGCATAAAAGAGGCAGTTGAGGTAGTTTTTATGAATTTTGGGTTGCTAAAAATATATGTAAGAATAAGAAGTTTTTAAGAAAAGAATTAAAGATCATTTCTCTCCTATTTTCCATGGATGCAACTGTTTTGAAAGTTGATATTTATGACTGAAAGAAGACAATTTGCAATATATGGTAATGATTCTTATTTGTTGGTTTTCAGGATATTTTTTAAAAGTTTCATTTCTTATAAGAATGTTTATAATATTCAAAGTCAAACTAAGATTTTTTCAAATATAAATTATATAATTGTGCTTATGTTTGATATAATCTCAGATAATTAACATTATGCATTAATTTAAAATGACTGAAATATATAGAAAAAATTATCAAAATGTTGCTACTTAGATATCAGATCCCATTTCTTTGGCCAAAGTTGGCAAGATCTTTGCCTTTTGACTTTGTTCACGAAGAGAAAGATGTCTGATGAGGCAAATGAACAAATTATAGCTAATCAGGGCAGCAACTGTCACTGAGGGTGTTCACTTTCTCTAATTATGATTAGTAATTGCTATCTGTTTTTGTAAAGAGAGAACAGCTGTGGTAAGAACACATAGCTTTATTCTTTACTGAATATTTTAGTGGAAACAGGATTTTAAAAAGATTAAAAAGTATCTCTTTTCCCTCCATCTCCAATCCCCTTACCTTATTCTTCCTCTATCATTCTTTCCATTTGCTAATGTCGATACCAGAAGAAACAGGAAAAAGGTTATTGAATGCATTTTACCACCTCACAAAGATTAAAATAAAATGGAATTTTTACAAAGAACTAGAAAGAAGCTTCCCCTTACTCTACTCCATCTTAAGTTATAACATACTCATCTGAAAAGTGAATTTTGAAGGAAATTTGAGTGTTATAGCCTCTTTACAGAGTTCAATCAAGTCCTGGACCTTGTATCTGAAGAGTATTTTAGTACTCTAAAGTTCAGGAAAGAATTCTTAGTTGTTTGAAGAAAGGCAGTTAGTATTTATATCATATTTGGGCCTGATTATAGTTAGCTACCTACCTATAGATAAAGAATCTAGAAAATATAGTAAGGGAAGTAATTTACCTTCATATGGTACCAAATAAAGCAATGTTTGTATGATTCATGAACTTTTGATAAATCATACTGAAATAAATGAATTTGATGAATCATATAATAGCAGTTGGAGGTATTTCATTATTACAGGGAACTTGCTGAAGAGAGAGCATCCTCTACAAAAGCAGATCAGCATCTTCTGTACAACTGATATTGCACTTGCCTAGGACACTGAGGAGTTAAATGACCTAACTAGGGTCACATACCCAGTATATATCAGAGGCAAGACTTGAATATGGATCTTACTGACTCTGAGAGCAGCTCTCTTTCCATGCCCTCAGCTGCCTCATTTGTGGCAGATATGAATCATTGTGTTGTCAATATTTTGTAGGAAAAGAAATTTTCAAGTTTTCTATTTTATGACTAATGTACCTTCCTCACGAGCATATTAATGTATCAGACTGATTTGTATAAAGGACTGCAACATTTGATGACTTTCAGTGAATGGTTGGATAATCCTCCAATTTCTAAATGAAAGTCAAGTATATACTATATGCATTCTTTCCCTTATAAGTTGGTACATTTGTCACCTAACATTTTTCTCACTGGTTTTCCTTTAACCCTTTCATATGTGTTTCTGTAATCTCTGGAAAGAATAATAATTTGTATTGAATCTATGATTTCTGTTAAGATATGTTTATATTGAATGAAGATTTATCTATATTATTTCACATTGAAATTTTTGCAGATAGGTTTAGTGATGTACATTAATATTTAAAGATTGTATCCTCTGATACTAAATAAATATTTGTCTAATTATATAAATAACTAACATTTATATAGCACTTTGAAGTTTATGAAGTGCTTAACATATACAATCTCATTTGATTCTAATAACCCTTCAAAGAAGTTCTGTTATTATTTTTTCACTTTGCAAATTCTTTGTGATCATATTAAACATATTTCCACTTTAGTCATATTGTGAAAGAAGAATCAGAACTAAAAGGAAAAACCATGAGACAAAAAAACAAGAACAACAGAAAAAAAAAGAGAAAATAGTATGCTTCATCTGCATTCAGACTCCATAATTCTTTCTCTGTATGTGGATAGCATCATGAGTCTTTTGAAATTGTCTTAGATCATTGTGTTGCTCAGAAGAACTAAGTCTAACAAGTCAGTCATCACACAATGTTGCTATTAATTGTGTATAGTGTTCCTGATTCTGCTCACTTCACTCAGTATCAATTTATGCAAATCTTTCCAGGTTTTTCTGAAGTCCACCTACTCACCATTTCTCATGGAACAATAGGTTTTCATTACATTCATTACCACAACTTGTTTAGTCATTCCCCAATTGATGCGTATAACAAGTGCTATTATGATCCTTATTTTACAGATGAGAAAACTGATGCCAAGAGAGGTTAAATGACTTGCCCAGTGTCCCATGAATAGTAACTAAGTAAGAAGTTAAACTCATATCTTCCTGGCTACCTGTCAGTCACTGTTATATCATGTATGCTTTAAACTGCTACATCTGCTACATCATGATGGCTTTAAACTCCCTCCATGTTATATTTCAATATTAGAATTATCCAATTGATGTCTAAACTGAAATCTAGACAAATATGTTCTTTATTCCCCCTTGATTAAATTAAACCTAATTAAGTTATCCTTGGAATGTTTGTGACTACAGAAAATCTATATAAACATATTTAATTATAATAAACTACTTCCACTAAAGTACTATATGGACAATTCATTATTGTATAAAGGACATGTTGGTATCTCAAATATTAGATTTGGAAATCAAAAGTTCTAAAAGCTTCTACTATGCTAGAAAACTTTGTGTTTAGAACTGGTGATATATTGTTTTTACTACTTGAGAATAAGCCTTCCTGAATGCAGAAAGTCTCATCACTGGTAGATTAGCTACTACATGATTAACAGAACCGTGAGCCCTGGTTGGTACTGTTCCAGTTTAGCAATGGTAATAGTAGGGGGGCAGAGATTGATAAAAATCTTCAACCATCTACAAATGTTGTTCAACTATTGGTACTGTTTTGAGTTGATACACCTCTAAAGAAACTAAGTTACACTTCTTTTGACATTATATCTGTGAAATAAGGGGGCAGCTAGGTGGAGCAGTGAATATAGTGCTGGGCCTGGAATCAGGAAGACTCATCTTCCTGAGTTCAAAGACTCTTATTAGCTGTGTGACCCTGGGCAAGACACTTAACCTTGTTTGGCTCAGTTTCCTCTTCTGTAAAATGAGCTGGAGAAGGAAGTGGCAAACCACTCCAGTATCTTTGCCAAGAAAACCCCAAATGGGGTCATAAAGAGTTGGATGAAACTCAACAACAACAGCAACTCTGAAATAAATCAGAAAATGTGAAAAAAAAATTGCAGCCAAATGAAAGGAGCCTTAAATATTCACCATGAAAAGGTGAACAAAGGAGATATAGTCTTAGTATCAGGTTGTACAAAGAGGCAGCCAAAAAAAATTCATTTCATAGAATACTTGGTCACTTCCTCCATTAATGTTAATTATGAATGTAAACAAACAACTCACAATGAAGATAATTGCATTTTATGCACCATTATCTGTTAGAGAGGATGAAGAAATAAATACATCTTATGAAAAATTTGACAAAATCTACTAAATTAAGTCTGCGTATTCTCTGATACTATATAAATTCACTGTGAAGGTAGGATCCCTAGGTCTCTTCCGACTTTATTCTGCATACTATTACCAAAGCAGTTTTTCGTAAACACGTCTTACCATATGACTCACCTATTCAATCAACTTCACTGGCTTCCTGTCAAATTGTAAGAACACAGAATCATAGAATTTGAGAATTAGAAGGGACATCAATGTCCACCTAGCCGAGTCCATACACAAAGGAATCTCCAGTGTAACATGACTGCCAAGTGGTTGTCTAGCCTCTGTTTAAAGACCCCAGTGGTGGGGGAAGGAAAAGAAAAGGAACCCCCCCATCTCCTCTCAAAGCAGCACATTCCACTTTTGGATATCTCTAATTGTTAGGAAATAGTTCCTATTTACCCACCCACCTCCACAACTAGATTATATTTACCTTGTTTCAACTGCCAACTACTGTTTTGACCCTCTGGAAAATCAAAAATAAAAAGTTAAATTCCTCCTGTACATGAAATCTTGTAACATACTTGAACATAGTTTTTATACTGTCCCTTACTCTCCTACTACCCCAGTCTTCTTTCCAGGTTAAACATCCCTAGTTCTTCTACATATCATGAACTCGAGGTCCTTCATCACACTGGTTGCAATTTTCTGGACAATCTCCAGATTATCCATGTGCTTCTTAAAATATGGTCCTCAGAACCTGTCAAGGGCAGAGTACAGAGAATAGGTGATTATCACCTCCCTGTTCCCTAAAGCTGGGACCCCTCCTAATGTAGCCCAGTTCTAGAGTAGCAGAACCCACAAAAGGATGGGGTAAAATAATTTTCCAGCCTAAGACAGCTTAGAAGGTTGACAGGAAAGGTCTGTCACAATGGGTAAGAGTGGAGCACAGTCCAATGCAGCCTGCACCGACATAGACCAGGCCCAAACAAACAAAAAGCAGACCTTGAGAGTGACTGAATCAGCAGCAGAACTAGTGGCTGCTTTCAGATATCTCAAACCACAGACAGTAAGGGGGTCAACTGGTCAAGAGATTACAGGGGTTTCTGTTGGCACTGGGGGCAGGACTCTGTAGTTTTGCTCACACTTGGATCCAGGTTGCATTCCTGGGTGGCAGTCCCAAGGTGAAGAGGAGCCCTAGCACACCTGAGCTTACAGTCATAGAAGAGAGCTTCTGGTCACTCATAGAACAGAGGACAAGCCAGGAGAGTAGTAAACACACCTCTCCATAGATCATACTACCTTGGAAGAACTGAAAACTTCCAGGTCCCTAGAAATATCTCTGAAAACAGCTGTGCAAAACCCCTGAATCTTGGAAAAGTGCACCCTTCATCCTGTAAGCAGAGACCCAATTTAGCAAAGAATTAAAAGTCAAGAAATAGGCTGGAAAAATGAGTAAATAATAGAAAACAATTCTGACTAAAAAAAGTTATTCTGGTGACAAGGAAGATCAAAACATACACTTAGAAGAAGACAACAAAGTCAAAACTGCTACATCCAAAGCCTCAAAGAGAAATATGAATTGGTCTCAGCTGTAGAAGAGCTCAAAAAGGATTTTAAAAATCAAGTAAGAAAAGTAGAGGAAAAATTGGGAAGGGAAATGAGATTGATGCAAGAAAATCATGAAAAAAAGAATCAACAGCTTGGTAAAGGAGGGACAAAAAAACTGAAGAAAATACCACCTTAAAAATAGAATAGGGGGGCCAAGATGGCGGAGTCAGAGTTAAGTTGCTCTCATCCTCCTGTAATAATCTCTGAAAACCCAGAAAATATTGCCCAAGGAAAAACCCTAGAACAGCTAAACCAGAAGAAAGATGAGGTGTGGTGGTCCTGTAGCCCAGGTAGCTTGAGGGATTAATGGGAAAGGCCCCTCTTGCCCTGGGGGAAGGGAAGTAGTACAGAACAGGAGGTGTCCCTGCAAGCTAGTGGAAAGCCCCACCTCAGCATACCAGGAGGAGATCCTGAAATCCAGGTGGTTGAGCAGGCAAACAACACCTGGATCCTCAAGTGCCTCAGTGAGGGGGTGGGGGGGACCAGTGGAAACCAGCCTGGAAAACTACTAGGTGCCTCAGCATTCCACAGCAACTGGGTCTCCCAGTGCCTCAGCAAAAACAAGGGAAGCACACCACAAAGGGCTCCAGGTGGATAAACATGCTGCAACATCCATCTGAAAGGAGCTGAAAAAAGTGAAAGGAAAGGAAAAACTGGCAACCTAGAGCTACCCTACAGTTCCAGCCTTGCTGATTCCAGCCCAACACCAGGTAAGCTGTCAGAACCCTACAGCTTCTAACTGCCAACATCTGAGGCCCCAGCACACAAAGCCAATGACCAGGCCCTAGGTTCACAACACAAGAAGCTTGGGTTAGTACCCTCTGCTCCCCAGCAAGAGAGCTCAATCTCTTTAAAGGCCAGGAAATAAGCAAACACCATGAGCAAAAAGCCCAGAAAAGGCCAAATGGTAAAGTAGGTACTTCTCCAATGAGGAGAAGACTGCCTTGAAAAGCAGAATTGGCCAAACGGGAAAAGATATACAAATATTCACTAAAGAGAAGAACTCCTTAAAAAGCAGCATTGTCCAAATAGAAAAAGAGGCATAAAAATTCACTGAGGAAAAGAACTCCTCAAAAAGTAGGATTGAAGAAATGTAAAAGGAGGTACAAAAGCTCACTGAAGAAAATAATTCCTTAAAAATTAGAAATGAAAAAGTGGAAGCTAATGAGATGTCAAGACATCTATGAGACATCAAGAAACAATAAAACAAAACCAAAAGAATTTTTTTAAAGAGACAACAATGTGAAATAACTCATTGCAAAAAAACAACTGACCTGGAAAATAGATCCAGGAGAGATAATTTTAAAAATTATTGAACTTCGTTAAAGTCATGCTCAAAAAAGAGCCTAAATATCATCTTTCAAGAAATTATTAAGGACAATTGCCCTGATATTATATTCTAGAACCAGAGGGTAAAATAGAAATTGAAAGAATTCACCAGTCACCTCCTAAAAAAGATCCAAACATGAAAACTCTCTAGAATATTATGCACAAATTCCAGAGCTCCTAGGTCAAAGAGAAAATATTGCAAACAGACAGAAGCAAATTAAGTATCATGGAGCCACAGTCAGGATAACACAAGATTTAGCAGCTTCTACATTAAAGGATTAGAGGGCTTGGAACATATTTTGGAAGGCAAAGGAGCTAGAATTACAACCAGGAATCATTTACCCAGCAAAATTGAGCATAATCTTTCAGGGGAAAAGATGGCTCTTCAATGAAATAGAGGACTTTCAAGCATTCTTGATGAAAAGACCAGAGATGAATAGAAAATTTGACTTTCAAGTACAAGTCTCAAGAAAAGCATAAAAAGGTAAACAGGAATGGGAAATCATAAGGGACTTATTAAGGTCAAACTGTTTACATACATATGGGAAGATGATCCTTGTAACTCATAAAAACTTTCATATTATTATGTCAGAAAGAGTATATATCGACAAAGTTGGAATACAATCTAAAAAACTAAAATTAAGGGGTGAGAAAGAGGAATGCACTGAGAGAAAGGAAATGGGGAGAGGTAAAATGGGGTGAACTATATGACATGAAAGAGGCACAAAAGAGCTTTTACAGTGGAGTGTAAGGTAGGGGAGGTGGCAGGGAATGCATGAACCTTACTGTCATCAGAATTGGCTCAAAAAAGGGAATAACATACATACATACATACTCAATTGGGTATAGAAATCTATCCTGTCCTACCAGTAGGAAGGAAAGGAGATAAGAGAATTGGGGGGGGGGTATGCTCACAGAAGGAAGGGCAGATTGGAGGAGGCAGAAGTCAGAAACAAAACACTTTTAAGGAAAGGGGGGGTAAAAGGAAACTGAGAGTAGAATAAACGGAGTGGGGAAAGGATGGAGGGAAATACAGTTAACAATCATAATTGTGAAAAACAAAGTTTTTCTGATAAAGGCCTCATCTCTCAAATATGTAGAAAAGTGAGTCAAATTTATTAAAATCAGAGCTATTCCACATTTAATAAATAAATGATAAAAAAATGAATAGTTTTCAGATGAACTAAACAAAGCTATGTATAACCACATGAAAAAATGCTTTAAATCACTACTGATTGGGGGAAATGCAAATTAAAACAATTCTGAGGTACTACCTCATACCTATTAGATTGACTAATAGGATAGAAAATGAAAATGACAAGATTGGGGGTAGAGCCAAGATGGTGTAGTAAAAGCAGTGACTTGCTTGAGCTCTCCCTCAAACTCCTCCAAATACCTGTAAAAAAATGGCTCTAAACAAATTCTAACACAGCAGAACCCACAAAGACAGAGTGAAACAAATTTCCAGCCTGAGACAACCTGGATAGTTGATCGGAAAAGGTATGCCATGCCAGTTGAGGAGCACAGTTCAAGTTGGGCACACAGGCAAAACAAGCCTCAGTGAACCTGGAGCAGCCCTTAGAGGACTGAATCACAGGCAGCTGTGGTGGTTTCCAGACTTCTCAACCCATGAATGCTAAAGACAACTTAGAAGGTCAGTAGGAAAAGTCTGTGACTACAGTGAGAGAGAAGCGCAGTCCCAGCCTCAGTCCCTGTGCATGGCCCAGGGTTGGTGGCTGCTTCCAGAGCTTCCAGACCACAGACTGAAGGGAAATTAAGTGGCTGATCACAGGGGGATTGCAAAGATCTCTTTGCTGGAGATAAGGCAGGATTCTCTTGCTTTGCCCATGCTTGGATCTGGGTCACAGTTCTGGGTGGCAGTCCTGGGGTGAGAAGGAGTGCTGGCATGGTGGACTTGTAGTGATGGTAGTGTTAGAGAAGAAATCCTCCACAGTTCCAAGGAAGAAAAGAGTGCTTGTGGTCACTCATAGAACAGAGCACAGGCCAGGAAAAGAGTAAACACCTCACCCTTGATCATACCACCTTGGAAGAACTGAAAATTTATAGGTCCCTAGAAGTATATCTGAAAACAGCTGCACAAAACCCCGTGAGGCTTGGGACAGTACATTCTCCACACTGGAAGCAGACCCCTACCTTAACAAAGAGTTTATAACTCAAGTATTGGCTGGGATCATGAGCAAGCAGCAAAAAAAGAATTAAACCATAGAATATTATTTTGGTGACAAAGAAGATCAAAACATACAACCAGAAGAAGACAACAAGCCAAAGCTTCTACATCCAAAGCCTCCAAGAAAAATGTGACGTGATCCCAGGCTATGGAAGAACTCAAAAAGAATTTTGTAAATAAGTAAGAGAAATAGAGGAAAAACTGGAAAGAGAAATGAGAGTGATGCAAGAAAATCATGAAAAACGAGTCAACAGCTTGCTAAAGGAGACTCAAAAAAATACTGAAGAAAATAACAAAATAACACCTTAAAAATAGCTTAACCCTAATGGCAAAAGAGGTCCAAAAAGCCAATGAGGAGAATACCTTAAAAAGCAAAATTGGCCAAATGGAAAAGGAAGTCCAAAAGCTCACTGAAGAAAATACTTCCTTAAAAATTAGAATGGAGCAATTGGAAGCTAGTGACTTCATGAGACATCAAGACACTGTAAAACAAATCCAAAAGAATGAAAAAATAGAAAACAATGTGAAAATGAAAATGACAAATGTTGGAGGTGATGTGGGGAAATAGGGACATCCATGGACTGTTGGTGAAGTTGTGAACTGATCCATCGATTACGTAAAGCAATTTGAAACTATGCCTAAAGGTCTATAAAACCATGCATACCCTTTGACCTAGCAATACCTCTACTAGGTCTGTATCCCCAAAGAGATAAATAAACAAAAAGGAAAGGGACCTGTACAAAACTACCATTTATATCTATATGTTGAGGGTTTTTAATAGGAATGAGTGTCATATTTTGTCAGAAGCTCTTTTTTTGTTTCAATTGTTATAATCATGTGATTTTTTTACTTTTGTTATTGATATAATCAATTATGTTAACAATTTTCCTTATGTTAATTCATCCCTGCATTCCTGGTATAAATCCTGCTTGGTCATTATGTATTATTTTTGTGAAGTATTGTTGTGGTCTACTGGCTAGTATTTTATTTAGAATTTTTGCATCCATATTCATTAATGAAACTGGTTTATAATTTTCTTTCTCTGTATTTGCTTTTCCTGGTTTAGGTATTAGCACCATATTTGTTTCATGAAAAGAGTTTAGTAGGACTCCTTTGCCTATTATTCCAAATTATTTAATATAGGATGGAATTAGTTGATCTTTAAATGTTTGGTAGAATTCACTTGTAAAAACATCTGGTCCTGATGCTTTTTTTCTTAGGAAGCTTATTTATGGCCTGTTCAATTTCTTTTTCTACAATAGGTTTATTTAGGGGCAGCTAGGTGGCACAGTGGATACAGCACCAGCCCTAAAGTCAGGAGGACCTGAGTTCAAATCCAGCCTCAGACCAAACACTTGATACTTACTAGCTGTGTGACCTGGGCAAGTCACTTAACCTCAATTGCCTAAAAATTAAAAAATTATAATAGGTTTATTTAGGTATTCTACTTCTTCTGTTAATCTAAGCAGTTTATATTTTTGTAAAATATTCTTCCATTTCATTTGAATTGTTAAATTTATTTGCATTTAATTGCACAAAGTAACTCCTAATCATTGCTTTAATTTCATTTTCATTGGCCATCTATTTAACCTTTTCATTTTCAATACTAGTAATTTAATTTTCTTCTCTTTTTTTGATCATATTAACCAATTGCTTATCTATTTTATTGGTTTTTTTTATAAAACTAACTTCTCATTTTATTTATTAATTCAATGGTTTTCTTACATTCAATTTCATTAATCTCACCTTTAAGCTTTAGGATTTCTAATTTGGTGTTTAATTGGAGATTTTTTACTTTGTTCTTCTAGTTTTTTTTAAATTGCATACCAATTCATTGATTTACTCTTTCTCTATTTTATTGATGAAAGCATTTAAAGAAATAATTTTTTCTCTGATTATTGCTTTTGCTGCATCCCACGTGTTTTGATATGTTGTTTCATTATCATTCTTTCTAATAAAATTATTTATTATTTCTATGACTTGATCTTTAGCCAACTCACTCTTTGAAGTAGGTTATTTAGTTTTCAATTAAGTTTTATTTTGTGTTTCCATGTCCCTTTATTAAATATAATTTTCATTGCATTATAATTTGAGAAGGATCCATTTAATATTTCTGCTTGTCTGCATTTTATCTATTACATTTTTATACTTTAATATGTAGTCAGATTTTATAAAGTAACTATGTACCACTGAGAAAAAGGCATATTTCTTGCCATTCCCATTTGGTTTCTCTCCAGATATCTATCATATCTGTCTTATTTAAGATTCTCTTCACCTCCTTGATTTCTTTCTTGTTTATTTTTAGTTAGATTTATCTAGTTCTGAGAGGTTAAGACCAGAGTCTTGTAGTTTTGCTATCTATTTCCATCTGTAATTCATTTACCTTTTCCTGTATAAATTTGGATTCTATAGCATTTGGTGCATATAAGTTTAGTATTGATATTACTTCATTAACTATGGTATCTCATATCTGTTAATCTCTTTTGTCTATTTTTGCTTTAACTTTTTTTGAGATCATGATTACTACCTCTGCTTTTTTTGCATCACCTGAAGCATAATAAATTCTGCTCCACCCTTTATTTTTACTCTATATATCTCTCATTTTAAAATGTGTTTACTATAAACAACATATTGTCAGATTCTGGTTTTTAACCATTCTGCTATCCATTTCCATTTTATGGGTGAGTTCATCTCATTCATATTCCAAGTTATAATCACTACTTCTGCATTTCCCTCCATCCTATTTATGGTCACTGTTTATCATCTCTTCCTCTCTTTTTACCCTATCCCTTCTCAAATGTCTAACTGGTTTCTAACCCTTGCCTCCCTAATCCACACCTCCTCCAAGAATCCTTGCCTTATCCTCTTCTCTTATCCTCCTATTATTTAATGTACTCACCATCCTAATTTTCTCTCCCTTATCCTCTCACCTTAAGCTCCTATTTTTTGATCTGTAAACCCTTCTACAAGTCCTTCTCTTATCCTATCCCCTTGCCCTCTTATTTCACTGTAAGTCAAGAAGACTTTAATACCCTTCTAGATGCATGCATCATTTTTTCATTAACCCAGTTCTGATGCAAATAAGGTTCTAGCAGAATCCACCCTTCACCCCTCCTGCCTCTGCTGTAACAGTCCCTCATTTCTATGAAATAATTGCTCCATTTTACCTCTCCTGCCCAATTTTATTTTTTAGGATCATCCCATCATATTCAACTCAACTCCAAGTCTTCTATATATGTATGCTCTTTCAAACTACCCAAGTAATGGTAACATTCTCTTTTTTTCTAATTTTGTTAATTTATTTTGATTTATCAACAATCACTTCTATATGCTTTTGAGTTGAAAATTTTTCTCTCCCTTCCTCCTCCCCACGCTCCCCAAGACTGCGCACAATCTGATATAGGCTTTACATTTACATACCCATTAAACATATTTTCACATTAGTGAAGTTGTAAGTAAAAATTAAAACCAATAGGAGGAACCATCAGAAAGATGAAACAAAACTCAACAGAAGGTAAAAATAAGTGATAGTGATTCGACTTCCATGGTTCTTTCTTTGGACGTGGACAGCATTTTCCATCCCGAGGCCTCTGGAGATATCTTAGATCCTTGTAATGCTGAGAAGGGTTCAGTTTAACAATCTTAGTCATTGCATAACATAGCTGTTATTGTGTACAAAGTCCTCTTGGTTCTGCTCGCTTCACTCAGCATCAGACCATATAAGTCTTTCCAGGTTTTTCTGAAGTCAGCCTGTTCATCATTTCTTATAGCACAATAGTATTCCATTACGTTCATATACCACAACTTCCTCAGCCATTCCCCAATTGATGGGCATCCTCTCAATTTCCAATTCTTTGACACCACAAAAAGAGCTGCTATGAATATTTTTGTACATGTGGGCCCCTTTCCCATTTGTTTAAACTCTTTGGGATATAGCCCTAGGAGTGCTACTGCTGGATCAAAGGGTATGAACATTTTTGTAGCCCTTTGGGCATAGTTCCAAATTGTTCTCCAAAATGGTTGGATCATTTCACAACTCCACCAACAATGTATTAGTGTTCTAATGGTAACATTCTTAAGATTTACAAATAATGTTTTCCCAATATTAGAGGCAAAGATTTTGACAGTATTAAGTCCTTTATAATTGGTCTTCAAAGTTTACCTTCTGATTTTCCTCTTGAGTCTAGTGGGTCAAATTTTCCATTCAGTTCTGGTCTTTTCTTCACAAATACCTGAAAGTCCTTTAGTCCATTAAATATCTTGGTTTTTTTTTTTATTCAGGATAACAGAGAGGTTCATTGGGTATGTTTTTGTTTCAATTTTGGTTTTTTGGGGGTTTTTTTTGGTGAAGCAATAGGGGTTAAGTGACTTGTCCAGGGTCACACAGCTGATGTCAGTTGTGTGAGGCTGGATTTAAATTCAAGTCCTCCTGACCCCAAGGCCAGTGCTCCCTTCACTGGGCCACTTAGTTTGCTCAGTAAGTTACTCTTGATTGCAAGGCCAGATCCATTGCTCTTCAGAATATACTTGTTGAGGGCTGCTCTTAAGAGTCTCATATGGGTTTAAGATCCAGGACAGAGTTTGACCTTTGCCCAGGCTTTAACCCAAAAGACTCAATGATTAAGAAGCAGGGATCTCTAAATCTCTCCCTGCTGGGAGACTCCTGAGATATTCCTTCTCACTCTTTGAACCTTAGATTTACATATTCACTCCTTTATACAGGTGCCAGGAAAAAGCCTTGGAATTTACAACTCTAGGAACTCTGATAAGGAGGAAATGTATGTTATCACATTCTTAGCAGATGTTTCGGGAAGTGTCTCACAGGGAGGGCTCTTTGAAGTTAAGATGGATTTTCTCTATATATCCTGTACCCTCAGAAAAATAGATGGAGTCATTTTTTCTGCTCCACCTGGCCCACATCTTCATGTCTCAAGTTTATTTCATGCCTTTCTGTTCCATGCACTATCTGGTTGAGGGCAACATATACTGTTTCATGCTCATCAAGCTTTTAATGTAGAAAGTGTTAAATCTTGTTTTAACCTAACTGTAGCTCCATAGTATTTAAGTTGTTTATTTTTCCTAGTTGCTTATAGTATTTGTCCCTTGATTTGGGTGCTTCAAGACTTAGCTATGGTATTCCTGTGAGTTTTCATCTTGTGATCTCTTTCACATGTTAATTGGTGGATTTGTTTCTATTTCTATTTTACCCTCTTGTTCTAAAACTTCAGGACAATTGTCCTTAATAATCTCTTGAAGTTTAATTTTAAGACTCTTTCTAATCTTAACTTTCAGGTAGTCTGACAATTCTTATATTGTCTCTCCTCGGTCTGTTTTCCAGGTCAGTTCTTTTTCTAATGAGATGTTTTACATTCTTTTTTATTTTTTCACTCTTTTGATTTTGTATTATTATTTCTTGGTATTTTGTGAAGTCATTAGCTTCCTCTTGCCCAGTTCTAATTTTTAAGGAGTTATCTTATTCCATAATTTTTTAGATCTCTTTTCCCAATTGGTTTGGGTTTCTTTTTATAATTTTCTTGATTTTCTTGCATTACTCTTACTTTTTTCTAATGTTTCCTCATCCTTTGTTATTTGAGTTTTAAACTTCTTTTTTAGCTCTTCTAAAAACTTTTTTTGGACTTGTGACATTTTGCTTTTTTCTTTGAGATAAAAGTAGCTGTTTTAACTTCATTATCTTCTTCTGAATTTGAACCCAGATCTTCTTTATCACCATAGTAGCTATCTATGGTTGTGTTCTTTCTCTTGCTTATGCTTTTTTAAAAATTGGTTTATTTCTTGTCTGTTAACTTTGTGTTAAAGTCAGGTTCTAATCTTGAAGTATGGGGGGATAATATCTCAGTCTTCAAGGTTTTGTGCTGTTGTTTTCTGAGCTTTATCTGGGGAGTCTGACTTCAGGTATTCCTCTTGTCCCTGAGCCATAGACCAGGGCCCCCAGAAACACTGCCACCACAAACGCTTTTGCTTCCTACCATCTGTCCCACTACTGCAAGCTTCAGTTTACCCCACTGCCCTGGAACCCAAATCAAGGACTCTACTCTCCTGCAAGTGCTGCTCAAAGTGGTATAAAATATTTGTCTAAACTTATATTCTTCTAAATTACTTTCCATATTCACCAGCAGTTCTTTTCAAATAAGTTATTCTTTCCTCAATAATATGGTTTATTGAATACCACATTATAGAATGCAGTTGGTTCTGATATTTCATTGTTTATTTCAATGTCAAGTGATTTTAATGATCACTGCTTTTTGATATAATTTATGGTATGAAAGTACATTTTGACTTTTTTTTCATTATTTCCTTTAAATTTCTAGGCTTTTTTAAATTCTTTAAATGAATTCTTCCTAAGTAATTATAGTAGAATTTTCAGAGGATCATAAATATTTCTCCTCAGTATTATCTTTTTAATATATCATAATTAACAAGTACATATATCTCATAGTACTAGAAAAAAAAAGTCTATACATACTAACTTGGTGTCTATTAATATGTCCTATTTATATAGATAATTGCTCACATCAAGTTGATAAAGTTTCTGTATTTGCTTCTTAATAATTCCTTTTTAGATTCATATATTCATGACTGAATTGTGTCAGTCAATTTGTAATTTAAAATGCTATAATAATGTAATAATTGCCTTTCTTAATCATACCATATTGAATGACCTTAGTTACTCCACTGGATACATTCCTCACTAGTGAGGACATCTTCAAAAACAACCCATTGTTCCTTTTTTTTCAGCCCTTTTTATATGCTGTTAAATGTTTTGTCATTAGGGCAATAGTTTCCTATGAAGTCAAAACATTCAGTGAGAAATAATGTGTTTTATTCTTCCACTTCTGTATCTGTTTTCAAGAAGCACTATTCCTCAAAGTTCTCAGATAGTTCTAGAGATACCTGCAAATATTTTTGAGGCTTAGCATTGTGGTGAGAAGGTAAGGAAAATATTTAATTACATTTTCATCTTTTCCTATACTTTAAGTAAGTAATCAAGACTATTTTGAGGTTAATCTGGTATCTGACACTCAAACTAAATTTCCTTTTCAAATTTTCTATCACCCATACTTTTGTTTTGTTTTGTTTTTGGCTAGGCAATGGGGTTAAGTGACTTGCTCAGGGTCACACAGCTATAAGTGTTATGTGTCTGAGTCTGGATTTGAACTCAGGTCCTTCTGAATCCAGGGCCAGTGCTCTATCCACTGTGCCACCTAGCTGCCCCTTGTATCACCCATACTTTTGATGCAATGAACCAAAATATGGGTGAAAACAGGTAAACCTGTGAAATAGCAGGGCTTTGTTTTAATAAACTGGTATTGACTTAAAGTTGTTTGATTGGATATGTTAAATGTTCCTTTTGCTGCTCAGTGATATCACCTTCTGGGCAGTAGGGCCATTGTTATATGAATCACATTGAGAGCATTCAGTAAACATTAAATAAGAGCAATGATTAGTACCATAATAGCTAAATTCTTTAGACCTAGGAGAAGGTTAGCAAATGACATTAAGAACAAACCTTGACCTGGAGATTTCTTTCCTAGGGAGTTCATTGATGGCATCTTTATTTTCCTTTTCTGAGATGGAGTTATTTAAGTATCTTGCTTACTCTTTTGTTAATCTGGGCAATTTATATTTTTGTAAATATTCATCCATTTCACTGATTGTCAAAGTTATTGGCATACAGTTGGGCAAAATAATTCCTAATTATTGCTTTAATTTCCTCTTCATTGGTGTGAATTCACCCTTTTCATTTTTGATACTGGTAATTTGGTTTTCTTCTTTCTTTTTTTAAATTAAATTAATCAAAGGTTTATCTCTTTTATTGATTTTTTCATAAAACCAGCTCTTAGTTTTATTTATTAGTTCAATAGTTTTCTTAATTTCAGTTTTATTAATCTCTTTTGGTTTTCAGTATTTCTAATTTGGTATTTAATTGGTAATTTGTAGTTTGTTTGTTTTTTAGTTTTTTTAGTTGCATGCCCAATAATTGATCTCCTCTTTCTCTATTTTATTTATGTAAGCATTTAGAGATGTAAAACTTCCCCTAAGAACTGCTTTCACTACATCCCATAAGTTTTGGTATGTTGTCTCATTATTGTCATTCTCTAGAATGAAGTTATTGATCATTTCTATCATTTGTTGTTTCACTCACTTACTCTTTAGGATTGGATTATTTAGTTTCTGATTAATTTTTAGTCTATCTTTCTGTGGCCTTTTATTACATATAATTTTTATTGCATCATGATCTGAAAATGATGCATTTAATATTTTTGCCTTTCTGCATTGAATTGTGAGGTATTTATGTCTTAATACATGGTCAATTTTTGTGTAAGTGCCATGTACCACTGAGAAAAAAGTATATTCCTTTGTATCCCCATTCAATTTTCTCCAGAGGTCTACCATATCTAACTTTTCTAAAATTCTATTTACCTCCTTAACTTCTTTCTTGTTTATTTTATGGTTAGATTTTATCTAGTTCAGAAAAGGGGAGGTTGAGGTCCCCCGCTAGTATAGTTTTGCTGTCTGTTTCTTCCTGTAACTCCCTGAACTTCTCCTCTAAGGATTTGGATGCTGTACCATTCAGTGCATATATGTTTAGTTATTATGTTACTTCATTGTCTATGGTGCCTTTTAGCAGGATGTAGTTTCCTTCCTTATCTCTTTGGTAAGATCTATTTTTGCTTTTGCTTTGTCTGAGATCAGAATTGCTAACCCTGCTTATTTTATGTCAGCTGAAGCATAATATAATCTACTCCAGCCTTTTACCTTTACCTTGAGTGTGTCCCTCTGTTTCAAATGTGTTTCCTGTAAACCAACATGTTGTAGGATTATGGTTTTTAATCCATTCTGCTATCCATTTACATTTCATGGGAGAGTTCATCCCATTCCCCTTCACAGATATTATTACTATCTGTGTCTTTCTCTCCATTCTGTTCCCCCATCACCGGTTTCTTTCTCCTTTTCTCGCTTTCCCTCCTCACTAGAGTTTTGCTTTTGACCACCACCTCCCTCCTCAGTCTGTCCTCACTTCTATCAGCCTCCTCACTTTTCTTCCCCTTTTCCCTTACTACTTCTTCCCTCCCTTCTATTTTCTTTCCCCTTTCCCCTCCTACTGCCTATATGGTAAATTAAATTTCTATGCCTGAGTATGTTATTCCCTTCTTGAGCCAAATCCAAGGAGAGCAAAGTTCAAACAATGTTCATCTCCTTCTGTTCTTTCCCTCTATAATAATATGTCTTTATGCCTCTTCATGTGATTAATTTTTCCTTTTTTGCTTCCTCCTTTCCTCTTCTCTCATTACAGTTCCTTTTCACCACTCCATTAGGTTTTTTATCATCATATCAAAGTCAACTTAAACCCACACTGTCTGTCTAAGTATATCCCTTCTAAATGTCATAATAAAGATAAAGTTCTCAAGAGTTATAATTATCATCTTCATATGTAGGGATGTAAACAGCTTACCCTTATTGAATAACATCTTGAGTCTTGTATTTGAAGATCAAATTTTGTATTGAGCTCTGATCTTTTTATTAGGGAGGTTTGGAAGTCCCCTATTTCATTGAATGTCCATCTCCTCCCCTGAAAGATTATGCTCAGTTTTGCTGCGTTGTAATCCAAGCTCCTTTGCCTTATGGAATATCATAGTCCAAGCCCTCCAATTTTTTAATGTAGAAGCTGCAAGGTCCTGTGTATTCATGACTGTGGTTCCACAATATTTGAATTGTTTCTTTCTGACTGCTTGCAGGATTTTCTCCTTGATCTGAAAATTCTGGAATTTGTCTACCATATTCCTTGGTGTTCACAATTTGGGATCTCTTTTAGGAGGTGATTGGTGGATTCTTTCAATGATTATTTTATCCTTTAGTTCTAGGGCCTCAGGGAAGTTTTCCTTGATAATCCCCTGAAAGATGCTGTCCAGGCTCTTTTTCTCATCATGGCTTTCAGGTAGACCAATAATTCTTAAGTTATCTCTCCTAGACCCATTTTCCAGGTCAGTTGTTTTTCCAATGAGAAATTTTGCATTTTCTCCCATTTTTTTCATTCTTTTGATTTTATTTTACTGATTCTTGATGTCTTATAGTCATTAGCTTCTAATCGCCCAATTCTAATTTTTTTAATGAATTTTTTCTCCAATTAGTTTTTGTACCTCCTTTTCCATTTAGCTCATTTTACATTTTAGGGAGTTGTTTCTTCAGTATACTTTTTTCCATTTTCTCAACTGTATTTTTAAAGTAATTGTTTAATTTTTCTTCTACCTCCCTTATTTGACTTTTAAAATCCTTCTTGAAACTTTCCAAACAGCCTTTTTGGGGTTGAGACCAGTCCATATTCCCCTCTGAGGTGTCAGATGTGGGTATATTGACAATGTTATCCTCTCTTGAATTTGTGTTTTGATCTTGCCTGTTACCACTTTTCTATGGTCATTGTTTTTCTGCGTTGCTTATTGCTCATGTTGTTTGCCTTTTTTCTAGCTTTTAAAGTTGATCTCTGCTTCTGGGGCACAGGGGGCACTGTCCTAGGTTTCTTGTGCTGGGGGATTAGGGCCTAGTTACTGGTTTGCTGAGGTGGGGCTTGCCTCTGGCTTACTGGGATGCCTCCCTTCCTGTACTGGTCCCTTTCAATCACAGCAAGGAGGGACCTTTCCTCTTAATCCCCCTAACCTCATGAGCTAAAAGACTGCCATATCTAGTCTTTCTGCTGACTCTACTCTTCCAGGATTTTTCCTGGCACAATATTCTCTAGGTTTTTCAAGGTCAGTGGGGGAGGGTGAGAGTGACTTTCTGCTTACTCCACCAGCTTGGCTCCTGGAAATCTAAATAGGTGACTTTCAAACATTCAGTCTGTGGGTAATATCTCCAGGAGAAGCTACTGCTACTACTGCTGTTACTACTGCTGCTGATTCAGTCACTCCCAAGGCCTGCTCCTGGTTTGCTGGAACTGGGGCTGTATTGGCACACCCTGCAGCCCTGTGCTAGACTGTGCTTCTCTCTCACCGAGTTCTGACAAACCTCTCCCTCTAACCTTCTAAATTGTCTCTGATGTCTGTGGGCTAAGAAGACTGGAACCCACCACTGCTGCTGGTGTTTTAGTCCCCCAAAGCCTGCTCTGGCTTTGCTTAGGCTGGGTCTGCACTGTGCCCAGCACTCTGGATGCTCCGCTCTCAGACCAGTGCAACAAACCTTTTCTATCTACTTCCAGGTTGTCTTGGGCTGGAAATCTGCCTTACTTTATCTTTTTGTGGATTCTGCCACTCTAAATTTGTTCAGAGTCACTTTTTAGAGGTATATGAAGAGGTATATAATATGAAGGAATATGATGATTTAGAGCTCAGGCAAGTCCCTACTTTTACTCTGCCTCCCTTTAAGAACAAATCTTGATATGTTCCCTTCAAATGAAATAAATCCACCCAAGAAAACTAGCATTTTTTGAGGTAAAATGAAGATTAAAAAAATAGTTCTGATACTTTTGTATGCCAAGACCAATTGGCTCAGGGCTGTGACATTATTCTAGGCAGTAAGAAAGAAATTGTATACAAAGTACAAAATGAGCAGATTTGTTAACTTACGAAGTTTAGACAATCTGTCATATGGTTGTAATATTTTGTAGAGTTTTGATTCTCTTCTACATTTCAGAATGTCAGTATGATTAGATTACAATGAGCTCCTCATCCAAAAGAGTGAAGAGGGCTTTTTTCTTTCTATATTTCCTGGTATAGAAACTAATTTGCTTAGCAGTCATATACTGTAATAGGAAGAAAATCTTTACATAAAAAGGAGAGCAGAAAGCAGTAAATTGTTTTAAATGCTTTCCTATCTTAAAGACAATGCTGCTGCATCTCTTTTTGAATAAAGATTCAAAATAAAGTAAGATGCTTTATTGACAAAAAAAAATCCAAAAATAAAATCACATCTCTTTAGTACTTCCTTACCTTTGTTAAAGAAATAAAAAGCTTGATGTGTAATTTTAAAAGTAAGCTGCCAACATTGTCATATCCTTAGAAGTGACTTATTAAAAGAGCGTGCCCCTGAGCATGATTACAACTATGTAACGTATTGAATTGAGTCAATTACCTGAATTTCAGTCTATTGACACTTTTGTTTGAAATATCCAAAAACTGGAAACTCTTAGAAAAATATGTTAGAATATGTCTCAAGATTAACTTTCTAAAGAGACTTAAGGCTCTATAGACTGCTTGGAAGTGGATAAAAGAAAAAACATCCACACAAACTACTACCAATGCATATCATAGTTTAATGTATGTAAATCAATCAGCACTTCAAAGAGTGTAGAAAATGTGTCAGCCAGGAAATACTTGGTGTCTTTACCATCCAGACAGATTTGACAACCAGAGGCAATACTGGTTTAGAATATAAACTGATTTTTAAAATCTTTTGTAGGAAAATGAAAGGTTATAAAGTGATTTAGCACACAAACAGTAAAGAGCAATGGAGGGCAAATATACTTTTGGAATGTAAAAACAAAAGATACCAATAAAATTTTACTTTTTAAAAATTAAGAAATCATTGGTGATGTTGAGGGGATCAGTCTCAGTTGAATTATGAGATCAAAAGCCAGATTGCAGAGGGTAGAAGAGTGAGAAGAAAGAAAGGGTAAGTAGTTAGTATAGACAGCTTATTCTAGAAGTTTGTGCTAGAAAGAAGAGCATTAGGATGATAGTTCGAGGAGATTGTAGGATCTAGTGAGTTTGTTTTGATTTGTTTATTTTAAACAGTAAAAAGTAGTAGAGAAGAAATCAATTTGGAAAGATTGAAAATTCAAGATAGAAGGGGGATGATTGAGGTTTCAGTCTGCTAGGCAGGACATGAGGAGATGGAATCAAGTGCAAATGTAGAGTGGTTGGTCAGAACTGGCCTTGGTAGGAAAAAGGACCACTTGTTGAGGGAAAGGAGAGAGCAGGAGATGATACAAAGAGAATGGAAAAGAAGGGAGTTCACATGAACTTTACAGTATAAGAAAAAGCAAAGACTTCAGCTAAAGGAGAAGTAGGAGAAAGAGGTGTAAGGAGGGTTGAGGAAGGAATAAAAAGTTTGGAATGTTTCTCTGGGGCATGAGATAGGAAATCAGTTTGGGGAGATTTAAAGGCTGCCTTGGTGTAGTGTGGTCTCAGATGAAGTTGGGTGACAGGAATTACTTGTTAGGACTTCTTACATTTTTATTCCTGGAAGGAGGTTAACAAACAAAAGTAGAAAATATTTTTCAAGATTAATCTAGCAAACTGTTCACACTATAAGTAGCAGTGGTGCCACTATATTTATATTCTAACATCACAGTGCTTACTGTCCATCATGAAAAAAACAGAAATATAAGTAAAGAAAAGTAATAAGATGGACAGATGGACTTGTCTTACCAAATAGATACAGAGGAGGTCCATACTTGAGACAACACAGTTTGAAAACAGTTGTGAGATAATGTCTCAAGATCTCAACGACCTCAAGATACTGAATAATTGGGGATGAAAAAAGCAGAAGAGTAGATTGAAAAGATATCAGTAGTTACCAATCCATATGCCTCCTTCCTCATTTCTACAATCTGTGAGAATGATCTTCATACACATCATGATGAAGATATGAGGAAAAAGTATACAAGCTTTAGGAAATGGCCACACAATCACAAAATTGGAGCTTTGGAAGGGATCTCTTCAGATGTTTTATACATCTCATAAGTGACAGGAATCCTCGTTATATCATATCTGACAAGTGATTATCTAGTCTGTCCTTGAAGACTTCATAGGAAGGGAACTCACAGTCTCTTGAGGAAATCTATTCCACTTTTGGACAGTGCTAATCGTTAGGAAGTTTTTTCCTAATACCAAGCCTAAATTTGCCTCTTTTAAACTTGTATGTAATTTTCCTGGTTCTGTCCTCTTAGTCCAAACAAATCAGATTCCTCCTCCACATGATAGACCTTCAAATACTTGCCTGCATGTCCCCACTAAGCCTTCTTTTCTCCCAGATAAACATCCTGATATTCTTTAATAGACTACATCCATGTAGTCACACTGTAAGGTGTAGAGACACCAAGACTCCATTCTACTTATTCTTTGTTGACTATAAAAAAGAAAGAAAAAAACATTTGTTTTGTTAAAGCAAAAATTGCCTTGAAGGTTCTCCTCCAACAAGGCATTTCCTTGCATATATTGAAGTCATTTAAGATTTATTGAAAGATGTAAACAACTGGTAATTTTGATGACTCTATTATAATCAAAGTATAAATCAGGAAGACCTGTTTGTTAAAAATATTTGTCACGGTCTCTGAGGATGTCCCACACATTGTCTAAATGATGAAGTCTTCCAAATCACTACTTTGTGAATGACATTATATTGATTGCACCAAGATAAGGGACTTTGTAGAAACTATATACACACACACACACACACACACACACACACACAGACACCCCTACACCTACTTGAAAGAGGCCTATATATAAACACAAGAGAAAATCATTAAATAAAGTATAACCATCATCTAGACCAGTGGTGTTAAGATCCCTGGGTTGTATATTGAATTAGAAAACCATAAAATAACATTACCTAGGCTATATTGTATTTGTATTTATTTTGTTAAATCTTTCCTAATTATATTTTATTCTATTTCTATCTGTACTTGGGAATTTTGTGGGCAGAGACTGACACTTCTGGTCTAGATTCTCAGGTGGAAAGACACCCTGTAGAGCTGGTCAATTAATATATCTTCAATGAACACTTAAATAGACAATGAACTGAGGCCAGAACTGAATAAAAGGGAGGGAGTAAACTGAATAAGTAAATTAGGTAATACTTTTAATAAGCCCAGGGTTTTTCCTGAAATAAAAGACTACCTCATGATACCAATATTATTCCCTACAAAGCTATATGTCTGTAAAGAATGGACCATCATTAACTTTGAAAAATTCAAGTTACAATTTACCTAAGAGCAATAGGAAGAAGCATGATGGATATGAATATGATGCAGCATATGGCTTATGAAGAACTGAGAAAAAATAAAAGCAATAATTCGGTTAATACTAATACTTGAGGATCAAAGACGTAAGTGGATAAGTAAATACAAGGTAATGTGAAATACTTCATGCAGCATTAAGGATACTACCAGAGGAATGTATGGCCATAACAGGTGGTGGGCTGGTCATATAGTAATGACAGCTGGACGACAGCATGTGTGCTCCATTGACACTCCTGCAATATCATAAGAATTAGAGGAATCCTTCAGGTTGGACCCAAATATAATATGATTTCAAATCAAAAGGTGTCTCAATTTGGACAATTTTTTTTCTTACTTATTTGAAATAAAGAGAAAAAGATAAACACACCAGGCCCTGCAGCATTTCACGAATAGAAACTGTCAAGTAGACTGAAATCACTGTGGAATGAATAGCCCTCACAGAAAACTTGGGCAAACAAACATTATCTGGAAAGAATCCCAGCAATATTAGTTTTGAATATACAGTATAATATATTTATATAAATATATGAAGCTAGCAAGAGCTTAGTTTTTGTAGAGAGAAATGAAGGCAGAGACAGAAGAGGAGGAAATGGTGGGAAAAGAAAATGAAGATGCTACAGTTAGACAGTGACTGCACTAAGGACTAGAAATGTGGGAGTTGGAAACAAACTCCTTCTCTAAGGCCTCCTTGTCTGACTGAATAGATTCTTCCAGAACCTCCATTCAAGGGGGGCCTCAAGGCTAGTTATTCCTATCCCCACCCCTCATTTTGGTTTCTCTTTGTCTCTCCCTTTATCTTTTTTTAATGTGTTATCTTCCTCCATTAAAATGTAAGATCCTTGAGGGCAGGGACTGTCTTTCTTTCTACTTGTTCTTCAGCACATAGTAAGCACTTAATAAATGCTTGCTTGGTACAATCTGAGACCGCTGAAGGTGAAAGAGGGCATGGGAATCTTAAAGAAAAAAGAAACAATTCTGAAATGCTGCAGGGCCTGGTATGTTTATCTTTTTCTCTTTTAAATAAGTAGGAAAAAAATTGTTTAAACTGAAATAACCACATATTCACACATTTCATTGTGCACTTTGAAATGCCATCCAATCTTAAATAAAGTAGACTTTACTAAAGGCTAAATGCAACAGGATTTCAAATCCATCATTTTTTTTTTTTTTGAGGGAGCAAAGATCAGAAGTTAGGAAATATGTCATTGGCTAGTATGGGGAAGGGCAAGGGATATTATATGTATGTATAAATAATGCTGTATATATCATATATGTATATGTGTATGTGAATATTTATGCAAAGGTGAACATATATATCTGCAAATGCCTAGGTTTACATACATGTTAGAGAGGGAGGAGGTCCAAATTTGGGATTTCATCAATATAGGGAACTCTTGAGGGGAAACTTCTTCCACTGAGGCAGATAAGTAACTCATCTATAGCTGAGTCTTTAAGAGGCATGTAGATGACTAATATGGAAATGTGTTTTGTTTGATTGCACGTGTATAACCTGTATCAAATTGCTTGCCTTCTCAATGAGGATGAAGGGAAGGAGGAATAGAGACAATATGGAACTCAAAATTTAAAAAAAAATTGAAATTGTTTTTACATGTAATTAAGAAAAAAAAAAAAGAACTATAAAGAATCATGTAGAATCCTCAGAAGTAAAGTACCATGCCCATGGGCCTGATGGGGTATGGGCCCAAAGTGAGACCTTTGTCCCAATTTGGCCTCCATTTGTCTATGGGGCCTAGAAAACCTTTGGACTGTCCTTGAATTCTTCCACTTGATCAAGGAGATCTCTGGCTTTCCCTGGAGGCCATGTTTCCCTTGTTTTGGCTACACCCAATCCCCCCCAATTCTGTTATCCTTGACCTAGCCTGGCCCTTTGTTTTGTCTACACCCAAACCCCCAATTACCTATCCTGGCCCTCCATTGTCTTGCCTCCCTATGGCTCCAGGCCACTTCCCACCCTTGGTCCCACCTAAGTTCCATTTCCCTGGAATTCTATTACCTCATAGACTACTTGGCCACTCCTGGATCCCTCCCTCTTTCTGTATATAAGGTCCATGTTGTCTCCATTAAGATGCGCAGATTTTTATAATCTAGCCAATAGCCCATAGATGCTCAGATTCCTTAAGAGTCTAGCTAATATGGCAAATCTCCAATAAACCTTGTTTTTGGCTGAAAGAAGGCTTGGGTCAAATTCTTTCGTCAAGACCCGTGTGTCATGATTTTGGGATTCCAGGACCCCTAGCCTCTAGACCTCATCAGGCCCAAGAGCTATTGTATGTCAGAGACAGGTTTTAGTTATTCTAAAGATATAAATGCTTGACATCATGGTGGCTCTCCTATAATTAAATAAGTGTGTATATATGTAAATATACATGCACATGCTTGTATCTAGGTGGTATATATGTGTGTACCTATTTGACCAAAGTCCTTCTCTAGAGCCTCACTGAAGTTCTGAAAGTAATGATCAGTAACAATGTCTTCAGATTGTACCAAGCTCGAAATACATCAGGCACAGGCCTGATGTCCTCCATCTGCTATTGAAACACTAGCCAAACTAGATCCAGAAAGGCTAAATACCACCAAATTTGTGGATACGTGATGACTTTTTTGGGGCATGATGAGTGATGAAATATAAAAGTATAAAGTGGTCCTTGGCCCAATGTAGTCCACTTCTGCCTCCACTAAAGCAGTAACCAGGTGGCAGGAAACTAAAGGATGCTACGGATCACAAAATAATTAGACCATGCTTCTTAAAGTGCAATTATTAGGAGAGAAACTGAGGAATGTCTATATGAACATTTTCTCTATAAATGAAAGGAAACCTCACAGTTCCTCTTTGAAGGGTGAATTTTAAAAAGTCACTTTAGTTTTGGGTTTTTTTTTCTTATACCCCAACACAATAAGAAATACAATTGATTGGAAGTTTGGGTCATCTTGCTATGTAGTACTCACAATGAATGTAAGTAAAAAGTAGAACTAAAAAGTATGAAGATAATAAAGGTTATATACCAACAGCTGTTTATAATGTAATAAATGTAAATAGAAGAATTAAATGAAAAATGTGACAAGGTCCTCCAAACTAAATCAACATAAATCCTTATTCACATATATTATGAAACAAAAAGAAAACTTTGACGAAGGTACATCATGTGTCATTATCTTTTTTACAGACAAGGAAAATAAGTCTCAAAATAGTTGGTCATTTCACTAATCAGAGGCAGAAGTCTGACCTAGCTCTTCAGATTCTAAACTCTATTCTTCTCTAGATAAACCAGGCTGTGGCTATAGAAGTCAAATCAATAAGCATTTATTAAGGAACTGCTATGTGCTAAACACTATGCGAGGCACTATGCAAAAACAGACCCTCCCAGAGGATCCTGGCTTCTAATGGGAGAGACATGTTGGTAACTATGTACCTACAGGATAAACTGGAGACAATCTCAGAGGGAAGGCGTTAAGGGAGATCAGGAAAGGCTTCTTAAAGAAGGTGAGATTTTAATTGAAACTTAAAGGAAGCTAGGGTAATCAAGAGGTAGATATGTGGAAGGAGAGAATGCCAGACATGGAGGCCAGCCTGCAACAGCACAAAGAGCTGGGAAATGGACTGTGGTATGTGAGGAACAGCAAAAAAAAGACCAGTGTCACTGCATCACAGGGTATATGGAAGGGAGTAAAGGGTGAGAAGATTGGAAAAGTAGGAAGGTGATGAAGGATTTCAAAAGGTAACAGGGATTTTATGAGGTACCAGTAGAGTTTATTGAATAGTGGGATAGAGAAAGGTGACGTGGTCAGACTTACCCTTTAGGAAAATCACTTAAGTATCTGAGTGCAGGGTAGACTGAAGCTGGGAGAGACTTGAAGTGGAGAGACCAGTGAAAATGCTTTTTCAGTGGCCTGGACATGAAGGGATTGGGGCCAGCACCAGGGTAGTGGCAGGGTGAAAGAAGAGAAGGGATGTATGCAAAAGATATTACAAAGGTAGAATTGAAAGGAATTGATGACTGATGGGATATGAGAGGTGAGATACAGTGAGGAGTCGAGGATGACACCAGGGTTGTGAGCATAGATGACTGAGGGAAAACTTTGAAAAAAAAAGCAACAAATGTTAAAAGTTGTTTTAATATGTAATTGGGGGAAAATAAAATATATTAATTTTTTAATTTTAAAATAAGAATAAGAGGAAAGTTAAGAGGAGAGAAAAAAGAAATTCACTTGTGGATGTGCTGATTTTAAGATGGCTTTAGGCTATTTGGTTTGTGGTGTCCATTACATAACTGGAGATGTGAGAGGAGAGCTCAGGAAAGAGTTTAGGGCAGAAAATATAATGCAGAAGAATTTAAATGAAGTTGTTAGAGAGACTGTGCCCTTTTAGGTAATTGTGTGACTGAGACTGTACTCTGTATCTGTTCTTACGTTGAGGGTATGACACATTTGCCCATTGCCAACCAATACACAAACTAATGCAATCCACATGCAGCCTCTTGCTAGGAAAGGCACCCATATACTTTATGGCTAAAAAGGTCTACTTCAAAATAATATAGCTATTCATATATTCTTCTAATTTCTTTTCTTTGCTCCAAAAGTAACATGCTCCCTTGGTGTTTGGAGCAAAAAAAAACCCTTTGGTTCCCGTTTTTCTTTTTTAGGCCCTGTCCAAAGGGAAAAAAAATCACTTTTCAACCTCTCACAGAGGAATTCTGCTGCTACCTTTCCAAACTCAGTAAAGCCCCTATGGTAGATTTACAAGGGAGTTTGTGAAGCCACATTGGGAAAAAAAATCCTTTTAGGTTGTGCTTTCCTAGTATCTGTTGGCTTTTCTGACCCAGTCTTAATCTCTTTTTCACCTTGCCCGCTTTATTGCTCTTCCATCAGAGGCCAAGAAAGAGATATTGTGGGAACAGGCCTAATGCTTTTTACAGCTTGCTTTTATAGAAGACAAAGAGAGTGGCTTCTCCAGGGAAAGTCAATTCCCCTGAATTTCAGGAAGTGGAACCAATCCAATGGGTTCGATGTACCCAAAAAACAACACCCTATAATCTTATGGGGTGGATTGGGGAACACAAATTGGCCAAGGGTTCTCCTGGTTATCCCTATAGTAACTTTGTCATCCAATCAACTAGCATTTATTCAGCCAGATAGAACTACCACATATGGGGCAGCTAGGTGGTGCAGTGGATAGAGCACCAGCCCTGGAGTCAGGAACACCTGAATTCAAATCTGGCCTTAGACACTTGACACTTACTAGCTCTGTGACCCTGGGCAAATCACTTAACCCTATTGTCTAGCCAAAAATTAAAAAAAAAATTTAAAAAAGAACTACCACATAGACAATTTTTAAAGATAAATTGTTTATTGATCCTTTCCCCAGTTTTTTGCTGAAGTGAATGTTTATATGACCTAGTCAATGGAAAGAAGGCTGAACTCAGAGTCACAACTTGTATTCAGATATGGGCTTTGCTATTTAACTACCTGTATAACCTTGGGAAATCACTTAACTATGCCTTTATAAATGAAAAGTATTGAGCAAATGACCTCTATAATTCATTCCAGTTCTAGGTCTATGATGCTATGATCTTGTGTAATTGAGTGTAATTGAGTCATTTTTTAATTGTGCCTGGCTCTTCATGACCCTGGTTTTCTTGGCAATGATACTGGAGTGGTTAGCCATTTCCTTCTCCAGGTAATTTTTACTGATGAGGAACTGAGGCAGAGTTAAGTGACTTGCCCAGGGCCACACATCTAGTAAGTGTCTGAGGCAGGATTTGAAATCATGAAGATGAGTCTTCCTGATTCCAAGCCCAGTTCTGTCTCCATTGAACCACCTAGCTGCCCTGAATGTGGGACCACTTGCTTTTATCGAGTGATAAAAGGAAAACTAGTTATAAGGTTTAGTACCTAATGTTGGGCTCAATAATTCTTTACTTTTATGGATCCAGTATAATTTTAACAGACAAAACATGTAAAGAGTGATCAAAAGGGTAGAGAAAGGGTTGGTTTAGGGAATCAATTGATAACAACAACAATAATAAAAAATATCTAGCATTTATTTCTTGTAAGCTTTACACTTACAAAGTGTTTTGCATATTATCTCATTTGATTCTCACAACCATTCTTGAGATACAAAGATAAAAATGCTATTATTATCCTCACTTTGATGATGAGGAAACTGAGGCTGAAAGAAGTTAAGTGACATACCTGGGGTCATATAGCTAGTAGGAATCTAATGCAAAATTTTAACTCAAGTCTTCTTTGCCCCAATTCCAGCCATGCCCTCTAGTTGCCTAAGGATACAGAACTCTTTAATACTTTTTTCAAATATTTTTTGGCCTCCAAAATAATCCAAGGTCTTTTAAGAAGGGAAAAAAATGAATGTTGAAGAGAAATTTAAAGGAATAGAAAAGGGTAATTTCAAGTTTATGAATATTCTGCTATATGTAACAATTTGCAAGATTGCATGGGAATAAATGAACAAATGGATTTATTAAGGTGCTTACTCTGCACAAAGCACTATACTAAGCTCTGGGAATAGAAATAGAAAAACTGGAATGACCTTACATTCTAAAGGGGCAGAACAAGTTATATGGAAGATTTCAGCTATAAAGTCAGATGAAATCATTCCATACTCATTAGGAGGCAGTCACAGATCCAATGTTAATGTTGCTTCTTTAATGCCATTTCCATTGATAAAATCACGTAACTTTCTAATGTTGAACTATTTTGCAGGGCTGGGGTCTTTGGTGACAAGGACTTTCTTTTCTGGGTCTTCATTTGTTGTGGCTGTAGCACTTGTAGGAGCAGTTGGTGGGCTGCATCTCCATAAGGAGTTGCTTTCCAGGATCACTGCTACTCTCAAGGCTTTTAGTTTCAGGGTCCTGGGCTGTCTGATGATCACATTAAAAGGGAATAAGAAAACAGACAAAAGTATCATTTGTTTGAGAAGAGTATGTGAATGAGGAGAAGGTTAAAAGTGGCAAAGAAACTTTAGACAAGTGTAAAATAATAGAGAAACTGTTTTTAATTTTATTGTTATATCCTTAGTATGTTACCAATAGTACATACTCAATAAATTGTTATTGGTTTGATTTGGATTGTGGAGATTAGTATAGAAATTTTTATTTGATTGAAAAGTCAATAGGGAATCACTTACGGAAAGGAAATAATGAGAAAGAAAAATGAAATAATGAGAAAAAAATAATTCTTGACATGATAATTCTTATCATCTCAAAGATGAGTAAGATATTATTACTTGAATAAAGGATCATAATGGTCAAGATAGATGAGCAGAGAATAGACATAGATTTACACAGACAATAATTTAGAGATACTGTAGAAGAAACAAAAATTTTTGGACTATATTCTTATGAGCCAAAGCATTTTTGTACCCTAGGAAAGTTTTGAAAATTGCATTGTTCTTTTACCCTCAATGGAAATATGAACAAAACTTCTGTACTATGTGACCACTGAGATGGAGGACTAGACATTTTCACCAGTCCTCTCTAGCTATAAAAAACTCCTCCAAAGAAGAATTTTGCATCAGAGGTAGAACAATTAATCTGTGTCCACAGACCAAGAACCCAAGGATCCTAAGAATTTTTAGGCAACAGCATTATGAATTAACAGAAAAGAATGTTAATTTCTAATGTGATCACTCAGTACTACCTTCCTACCTCATTCCTCCCATTCTGGTGCGTTATCCAGCTCAACCCACAGATTGGTGCTATGCAATCCATGCAGCAATTTCTCTGTTGCTATACAATATCCTACTCCTGCTCTTACCCCACCAGTCTATGAAAGGGGAGGAGGAGGGCATAATCATTTATTAAGCACATCCCATGAGGAAAGTACTATGCTAAGCACTTTACAAATATTATCTCTTTTAATCCTCACAATGACGTAGGTCATAGCTAATCACAGCTAACATTTATATAGTGCTTACTACATGTCAAACAATGTGCTAAGTGCTTGACAATTATCTCTTTTGTTTCTCACAGAAATTCTAAGATCCTGTGAAATATAATACAAGGAAAACTAAGGAAGGAGAAAACACTTAATAACTGAGGGAATCAGGCAAGACTTTGTGGACTACTTGGTAACTGAGATGAGCTTTGAAAGAAGGAAGACAAGGTTTCTGAGAGGCAAAGATGAGAAGCAAATAAATTTCAGTCATAGAAAATGAGTGCATGGAGGCAGAAGATGGAATATCAAATTGGGAAATCAGTCAACATTCAGTTATTAAGCACCCATCAATTGCTTTGGTTACAGAAAAGGCAGAAATAAAACCCCTGCCCTCAAGGAGTTCATGTTCTACTGGGGGAGACACCATGCAAAAAACTATGCATGTACAAGATATCTACGGTGTAAATGTAATATAATCTCAGAGATTGAGTTGGGGAGTGGACCAGGAAAGGCCTCCTGCAAAAGATGGGCTTTGAGCTAAATTTTTAAAGAAGCTGTAGAAACCAGTAGGTCAGGGTAAGATGGAAGAGCATTCCAAGCATGGGAAATAGCCAGGAAAAAGGTAAAGACTTAGGATATGGGGAGTTGTATGAAAAGGAAACCAATGTAGCTGGATATAGAGTTCATGGAGGGTGGCAAAGTGAAAGAAGACTGGAACCACAGGAAGGGGCTAGATTATGAAAAGCTTTAAATACTACAGAAGATTTTATATTTGAGACTAGGGGTTCTTAGGAAACACAAGAACTTATAAAGTAAGGGAGCAACATGGTTAGCTCTGTCCTTTATGAAACTCACTTTTGCATCTGAATGGAGAATTGATTATAATAAGGTAGACTTGAGGCAAGGAGACCAACTGAAAGGATATTGCAGTAGTCTATGCATGAGGTGATGAGGGCCTGAATTGGGCTGGTGGGGGGAGGGTAGCTGTGTGACTCAGTAGAAAGGGACATATATGAGATTTGTCAGTTGCGTGGAGGATGGTTTTGGGGGAGGTTTAAATGAGGAGATCAATTAGAAAGTTATAAGAGAAAATCAATAAAGAATTGATGAGGATAAGGACTAAAATAGTGGCTGTAGGATTGAGGAAGATGGAACAAATACAAGAGGTGTGTAGAGTTGGAATCCATCAACTTGCTGGGCATGGCAACACAGGGTTTAAGGATGACCCTATGGTTACAAAGCTTGGTAACCACAAGGGTGATAATACCCTCAACAGAAATGGGAGGAGAGTATGTGGGGAGCAAGTTGGAAAGGAGAAGAGAAGTATGTTTTGCATGGGTTGAGTTTGAGGTACCTATGGGACATCTAGGAGATATTCAGCATTGTATGACATATAGTGACTTCATGAATGATAATCAGACTGGGGAGGGAGAAGAACAGAGAGAGAGAGAGAGAGAGAGAGAGAGAGAGAGAGAGAGAGAGAGAGAGAGACAGAGAGAGAGAGAGACAGAGAGAGACAGAGAGAGACAGAGAGAGACAGAGAGAGATTGAGAAAGAGAGAGAGATTGAGAGAGATTGAGATTTTAGGACTCATCTGAGTAGAGGTAATACTGAAACTATGGAGCTGATGAGATCTCTAAAAAAGTATATGTAGACAGAGAAAAGGGCCCAAGAAAGAGAAGAGGGCTCCTTTGGGGGGCACCCATTCTAAGGTGGTAGTTGATGGACAATAATCCAAAAAGGAAAACTGAGGAAGTGCCATCATGCAATTGGGAAGAAGAAAAATAGAGAGAGAAAGGAGTTACAGAAGCCAAGGAAAGAGAAAATATCCAGGAAAAATAGGTGGACAACAGTTTCAAAAGCTGAAAAGATATAAAAAAGGATAAGAATCCTTAAAAATCCATCAGATATAGTAAGTAAGCAAAAATTAGGGGAATTTTAGTTGAATAAAAAAAACACATTGAAGTTAGAGGATTAGTTCTAGTGGCTTATCCCTAAAAAAGAGAAAAGATGTAGAACCAAAAGCTGCAGTACTGGCAGGGTCAGGTGAAAATTTTTGAAATATGTAGACCCAAGCAGCTAAGTGGTACAGTTGTAGAACATTGGACCTGGAGTCAGGAAGACCTGAGTTCAAATCCAACCTCAGGCATTAGCTGTGTGATCCTGGACAAGTCACTTAACTTCTGTCTGCCTCATTTTCTTTAGCTGTAAAATGGGAGTAATAATGATATCTACCTCCCAGAGTTGTTAGGAGGATTGAATAAAATAATCTTTATAAATTGCTTAGCAAACTTTAAGGCATTATGTTTGAAGAAGAGAAGAGAGTACATAGTGGACAGAATCTCTTTAGTTAAGTAGAATGTGAAGACCTTTGCTGAGAGAGAATTGGGAGAGATATTGGCAGATTGAGGAAGGAAAGGGTTTGGAACTGAAGGTGTGGGATACAGTGTAAATCAAGAAGAATAAGGGTTTTTTCTGTTCATCGATGAAACCTTCATTAGATTTCCATTTTGTGCATTATAGGAGAATCACAAGAGTAAGAAATTTTCTCTTGTAGAAAACCTTTATCAAAATTCTTAAAATTCAGATCTTTGAATTGTTGGAATGAACTCTAGGACAAAATGGGGGTTATGTGGAAAAGCTCTAACACAATAAGTCACCCAAAGAGACCTTAGGTGAATTGAAAAGTGAGTAGATACCCCCATGTAGACAAGTATTCTCCCTTCCAAATGGGCCAAGTTAAATGAACAGACTATTGCTTTTGTTATAGGCTCAACATCCAAAGTGGTATTTAAGGATAATTGTCTAGTCTAGGAGCCATGGAAAATGACGATAAGGTCCATATCTCTAAGAAAGGATTAGAATCTCAGCTAAATACAGATAGAAAATGTTACTTCTGGCCTTATACATTATCTAATAAAGCAAGAAGCAAAAGGCTAATAAGTGCTTTCTTTTGAGAGAACTGAAATTACCTCTGCCATATTATTCAGTGTTTCATGCCCACCCATCAGCATCACTTCTATCTTAATTGGATTGTGTTTCAATCAATTTACTTTCCCTCATATTTAACTCAGCTAGACACTAGATCAGCTAAGTGATGGTACTTTCAATGGGGGGAGGGGAGAAATAGAAAGAAACAAAGAACAGAGAAATATCAGACTTCTCCAATGAGTTTCATGCATATTAAACAAAAGGACCCAGTGATAGAGAACAGGGAAGTAAAGCAAAAGTCATTGTAATGGTAGCTCAATAATTGTCTAGTATTATTTCCTTAATAATTTCTAGGATAAAAATGAAAAATGCTGTTAATTTCATGTATTGTTGCTAGTGTTCTTAGGTAAACAAAGCCTTATGCTGATGAACTCTTTATAGAAAATAAACTCTCTTTTATCTTGCTTTCCACTGATAGGAGCCCTTAGAATACCTGCACAAAATATACTAGACAATTATTGGACTTCCATTACAAAGATAATCCATGTGTGTATGATAGAGCAGTAATTTTCTGTTAGAGTATTTGTTTTAGTAGAGAATCATATTCCCAGTATATGCCTGAAAATAGCTATCACAGTCTTTAAATACTGAAAGAATTTTCCTACTACACAAGCAATTGTAAACCTTCATGGTTCCCAGTCTAAAACTATTTCTAATCTCAGTGACCTCCTGTGAAAATACAATTTGTCCCTTTATGTTAACTGAATAAAATGCAATGAAGCTTCATTATGCTTTGATCCTGTCATCATGCAAGAGATGGATTGTTATTTTGGTTATGTGGAAAAAAAATATTCAGTGTTCTTCCATGAAATCATCATTGATGCACCAGGGATGGGGTGACAAATAGGAGACTCTTAGAACCATGTACACTGGGGTTTGAAAGATTTAACAAGTCCAGTTTTTGTAGTAGGAAGAAAATCACATCTTTAAATAGTTTTATACCCATTAACTGGGTATAAAATTTTCTTCAGGGGCTCAGGAACTTAAATGTTAACTTAGAAATTATTTATTTTGAAAATTAGACATTATTTTCTCTTCTCATTTTAAAATATTTTATAAAAAGGGAACTTGGAAGTCTCCCTGGTTTGAGGTATTCTCACTAAGGAAAGAATAGGATTTTCTTTGCCAGGGCCCCAAGAAATTTATCCTTGCTGACACATTTATCATTAATTCAAAATAATGAGTTACATTTCATGCATTAATAAATAATTGCTAATAAATTGTATTTTCTAGTATAAAATTAGAAATAGCAAATATTATAACCTTAGTTTTTAATGTTTATCCTTTGAGAGAATAAATTAAATTAATATAATTATGAATGTTTTAAATATATATATATATATATATATAAAGTAAGCATAATGATATTTATGGACGAATAAATAGCCCTCATTTTCATATGAAAAAGTAGTGTCCTAGAGAATGTCATAAATCAAAATAGAATGCCTCTTGGATGGATCTTATACTTGGATTTCTGATAGGACTTAAATATAACCAACTCTTGATTATCTGTCATGAGACAGGATTAGAAGAGTTAGATAAAATCTCTCAATTTCACTGCAGCCAACAATTTCATTCTTTCTTCTCATAAAGCCTGTAATCATAACTCCTGATGACAAATTTAAATTTTACATGTTAACTACTATGAGAATAGCGATTATTTCATTCTTTGTGCTTACATTTATGAATTGCCAGCACCTACTACAGTGCCTGGTAGGTAATAGATACTTAATGAAAACTTGTTAATTTATAGATTCATTATTGTTGTCATTAGTTTCAGACATATAATTTTAAAAAAATTAAGACACAATCTAAATTCTTATTTTAATTGGAATTTATCTCTCCACGTCTGGCTGAAGCCAGAGTAACTGGAGCACAACAGAGTTTAAGATGTCTAATTGTTCTATGCTGATATCATCTTTAAAAATATAGCAACCTTGGTAGTGGGAGGAGGGTGAACCAATATAACAAACTAGAACCCCTATAAGAGTGACTCAGGAAGACAGACTTGTAAGTTATCTGATAGCTTTTCAAGTAGAAGACCATTGGTAGAACCATATCAGACAAGGCAAGATCTAATACAGGGCATGTATAGCTACTTGGGACAGCTGTGCTAGCAGACAGTAAGGGTGCAGAGAAGACAAATTTACCCAAGTTGGAGAATGGGACTCCTTCAGACATCAGTTCTAGTCATGACCTTGTCATAAACAATCTGTATGACCTTGGGAAATCATTAAACTTCTCTGAGTCTCAGTTTCCTCTTCTTTAAAATGAAGATGCTGTTATGACCAAACAAGAGATAGAAAATATTATGAAATGTGAAATGAATAATTTTGATTACATTAAATTAAAAAGTTTTTGCACAAACAAAGCCAATGTAATGAAGATTAGAAGGAAAGCAGAAAGCTGGGGAAAAAATGTTTATAGCCAGTGTCTCTGATAAAGGCCTCATTTCTATAATATATAGAGGACTGAATCAAATTTGTAAGGATACAAGTCATTCCCCAATTGATAAATGGTGAAAGGATATGAACAGGCAATTTTCAGATGAAGAAATTAAAACTATACATAGTGATATGGAAAAATGCTCTAAATCACTACTGATTAGAGAGATGCAAATTAAAACAGCTCTAAGATACCATATCACACCTAACAGATTGGCTAACATGACAAAACAGGAAAATGATAAATGTTGGAGAAGATGTAGGAAAATTGGAACACTAATGCATTGTTGGCTGAGTTGTAAATTGCTCCAGATATTCCGGAAAGCATTTTGGAACTATGCCCAAAGGACTACAAAACTGTGAAATACCACCAGAAATACACTTCTATGTCTGTATCCTAAAGAGATCATGAAAATGGGAAAAGGATGCACATGTACAAAAATATTTATAGCAGTTCTTTTTATGGTGGCCAAGAATTGGAAATTAAGGGGAGGCCTATCAATTGGGGAATTGCTGAACAAGTTCTGGTATATGAATGTAATGGAATACTATTTTTCCATAAGAAATGGTGAGCAGGCAGACTTCAGAAAAATCTGTAAAGACTTACATGAACTGATGGAGAGTGAAATGAGCAGAACCAGGAGAACATTGTACATAATACCAGCAACATTGTGCGATGACCAACTTTGATAGACTTAGCTCTTCTCAGCAGTACAGGAATCTAAGACAATTACAGAAGACTTATGATGGAAAATGCTATCCACATTCAGAGAAAGAAGTATGGAGTCTGAATGCAGATCAAAACATACTATTTTTTTTCTCTCTGTTTTTTTTTTTGTTTCTTCTTTCTTGTGGTTTTTCCCTTTGGTTCTAATTCTTCTTTGCAACAATGGAGATATGTTTAATATGATTGTACATGTATAGCCTATATCAGATTGCACACTGTCTTGGGGACAGGGGAGCAGAGGGAGAGGGAGAAAATTTAGAGCTCATAATATTGTAGAAGTGAATGTTGAAAACTAAAAACAAATACATTTAAAAAAAAAGCAAAGACGCTATACTAGATGATCTCTAAAGTTCTTTACAGCTGTAACTGTCCATGAGGCCATAATCCATGCAGAAATATCCAAGAGATATCATAAAGTTGTATGTGGCCTTGTAGACAGCACAAACCTTATCTTTAAAAACCTGAAATCCAGAGGTAGATCTAGGCACTAGGGAAAAAAAAAACATGATTTTACAGTGATGAAGGAAGTCAAAGAAATAATTCAGATTTGAACCTTAGTGGAAAATAAGGATGAGTTAACAAAGAAGGAAAATGACCTACAGAATTAAGTTACAGGAAGAGCCATTAAGGATAAGGCACACAGATCCCAAGACAAAATAGGGAGTAACTATTTTAAATTAGGGGTCCGAAAGAGATTACTAATGAAGAAATCCGTGACCTGGTGGCAGAGCCGCCTGTGGGGAAAATCTTGCCAGAATAGGAGAGGGATAAACTGGCAGCCTGTGGTGATAGAAATGTAACAATTTCTTGACTCCTGTCTTGGCACAACTCATTGTTTGTTTGTAGTGTTTGTCTAAAATATAAGCATACTGCACGCGCGCACACACACACACACACACACACACACATACACACACACACACACACAAACACCTAATATATGCCATCCCTCCAAATTGTGGTGTACAAAACAGGCTTTTGCTTTCTTGCTATATTTTGACTTGAAAGAATTTCATCAACTCCCTACAATGTATGTGGTTTAATATGCTGGTCTAAACCTAATTCCTACTAATCACTTTCCATTTTTCCTAGATGTTGTTTTCATATCAGGGATCTTTCTTTATAGACCATAGGAATACTGTACTCAATTATTTCTGAGCCCTGCTTATCTATCTCTTCTGCTATTCAATTTTTCAGCCAGTAGCAAAGAGTTATCATTCTTGCTTTATAACATAGGTTGAAGTCCAGAAATGTTGTACCTCATTCATTTCTATCTTTTTCATTATTTTCCTTCAGTTACATGAGGTACATTTGTTTTATTCAAATGAATTTTATGATTATTTTGCCTAGTTTATCAAGTAACTCCCTGATGGTTTGAGTCAAAGCACTAAATTCTTAAATTAATTTAGGAGAGTATAATTAATTTTATTATATTGCCATAACCCAACCAAAAGCGATGAATATCCCTCCAATGATCTGTCTTCTCTCATTTCAGTAAATAGTGTTCTGTAATTGGTTTTATATAATATTTGAATGTGTCCAGATATCTTGACTCATATATTTTACAAATTTTGTAATTATTTTGAAAGGGATTTGTCTATTATTTTCTCATATCCTGGTTTATGTTGTTACTATATGGAAATACCAACATTTTGTTGATTTCTGTGGATCCTGCTGATTTTCTGAAGCTATTAAGCATCTCAATTTGTTCTTCACTGATTCTTTAGAGTTTTTTAAATAATTATGTACTCTGCAAATAAGGATAACTTTCTTTCCTTTTTTTGCCAATGTTTATGCATTGAATTTTTTTATATTTCTACATTTTCTCTTTGTACAATCCTCTCAGATCCTACTTTGTTAATACAGTTTTCAAGCATTTTTTTTCCTCTGAGGATTGCATGAACTGTGTTCCAAAGTATGTTTATCTCTTTGTTACCATTTTCTTAGAACATGGTTATTGTTTACATGCTTTTTAAAAATTTAATTCACTTATTACTCAGCTTCCATTTAGATCTGAATATTTTGTTTGTGTTCTTTGTATTAATTATATTTTTATGATCTATTAAGAGATATGCTTAGTATGTCACAGTTTTTACATTTATTGATAATGTCCTTGGTCCTTTAAAAAAAGATATCTTTCCATGTTATGTATTGAACATGCATATCACCAAGTTTCAAATATAATTTGCCAATGGTGATTTCTGTTCTATATTTTCCTTCTGATTTATACTCCACTTATCATCCTCATCTCCCCCCATGGCAATGTTGGAATCTACAGCTAGATTCCATAGTTCTGATAGCTCTATCTTAGATAGAACCAGACCTCCATGCCACTTTCCAGCCATCTTCTACATATGCTATCTAGTCTGACAATCATGCTCATCTCCCACATTCCATTATAACCTTATACTTCTGGATCTCCAGCTTAGATAGGTGGGTTTTTGTCTTGTCCATAATACTTCATGACATTTCCATACCATGCAGCAGCCATGACATTATTCCCAACCTTTTTCAACTTCCTTTTGTGTGTGTGTATAATACAAATAGATAAATATCTTCCTAGTATATTTCCTGCCCTGACATAATATTAAAATCTCATGGAATTGTTATACTACAATATGAGTCTTTTACATTTCAGTAAGATTTTCTTCCTGGACAGTATGGGGAGTTGTGCATCTCAGCAGGAAAACATTGATTGAGCCTCTACTGATAAGGGACACTAGGCACAGCTGTGCTGCCAAGATGTGATCCTGGGTGAGAAAGAACCAGCACATGCCCAGTGAGTGCAGAAGAAGTGGGGCAGGGATGCTGCAGGCTGTGTGCACTTACAGGAAAACTGAGTTCTTGGTCATGGTTCCAGGCCAGAGGGGACAACTGAAGGTCATAGCCACAGGAAGGTCCTGGGAGCAAGAGGATTTCCAGCACAGTGTGCAGGGGGATGGGGGGGCTAGCTGTGAGTTGGAGGGGGAAAAGGAATGCAAAAGTTGGGCCCAGGATAAAGCTAAAAAAATAACAGTAAGAAGGACCTGAGGCACCATTCCTCACACCCCAGGATTAGAAGCAATTACAATAATAAGCTGCTGATTTTTTTTTAAATGAGCACCCAAAGGAGAAAGAACACAACCATAGATAATTACTATGGGAATAAAGAAGACTGGGGTTCATCTTCAGGGGAGGATACAGACACAAAAAAAGCCTCTCTTACTCCAAAGAGTGACATCAAATGGTCACCTGCCCAAAAAGAATTCATAGAAGAACTCAAAAAAGACTTCAAAAATCAAATGAGAGGGACAGTTAGGTGGCACAGTGGATAGAGCTCCAGCCTTTGAGTGAGGAGGACCTGAGTTTAAATCCGGCCTCAGATATTTGACACTTACTAGCTGTGTGACCCTGGGCAAGTCACTTAACCCTGACTGCCTCACCAAAAAAAAAAATCAAATAGGAGATATTGAGGGAATTTTTTTTTTTTAAGTAAGAACAGGAGAGGATTCTCGGACAACAGTGGAGTAGGTCAGAAAATTCTAAGCTCTCAAGATTTTCCCCCCACAAAAGATAAAATAGCACCTCAGGGTGAACAAAGTGCAGGTAAAAGTAAATAAGAATGGGGACACAATAGGGGTTCTTCTGGGACAATCCGAGAAGATCTGAAGAAAAATCCCAGGACAAGGTTTGGTTGCTGTGAACAGTAAACACCTCCAGGCTAGGATCCACTTAAATAACAAATGGCAAGCCCTGGGGTTAGCTGGGTTGAGAGGCTGCCTCAACCCCAGCCATAGAAACTTTTACCCCTGCGACATAGAGGGGAGTTAGGCATCTGAGCCAGGGAAGATCAAGGGAACCTTTGCTTATAAGAAACATCAGACCCAGCTGTGCAACCAAGAAGGAACCAGCACACACCCAGTGGGTACAGAAGTAGTGGGGTGGAATGCCCCTGGCTGTGGGCACTTGTAGGAGGCCGGAGGTTTGGCTTTGATTCCAGACTAGAAGGGAGTACTAAAGATCTGAGGCCAGAGGCACCATCCCCCATACCCCAAGACTAGAGGTGATTACATAAATTAAGCTATTACTACAAAAAAATGCAAAGGAGAAAGAATCCAACCATACAAAGTTATTATGGGAATAGAGAAGACTGGGGTTCATCTTCAGAGTAGGATATTGAAGTCAAGAAACCCTCTTCTACCCCAAAGAATAACATTAAATGGTCACCTGGCCAAAAATAATTTATGAAAGAACTGTAAAAAGACTTTAAAAATTAAATGAGAGCAATTGAGAATTTTTTAAAAAAATAATCCAAGAAAAACAAGATTATGAAAAGAAAGTCAACCAATTAGAAAAGGAGATCCAGAATCTTAAGGGAAAAAATGACACTTTAAAAATTAAAATTGGGCAAGAAGAAGCCAGTGAAGTTATAAGAGATCAAGAAATAATAAAACAAAATATAAAGAATGAAAAAAAATAGAAGAGAAAGTGAAACATCTTGTAAGAAAAACAACTGATCCTCTCCAGATCGAGAAGAGAAAAAGTGAGAATAATTAGACTACCTGAAATGTGTATGATCAAAAAAAGAATCTTGATACAGTAATTTAAGAAGTAACTAAAGAAAATTGTCCTGAAGCATTAGAACAAAGGGGGATAGTAGAAATAGAAAAAAAAATCCATCAATCACCACTTGAAAAAGATCCTATGAGGAAAACTCAGGAATATTATAGTCAAATTCCAAAACCCCCAGCTCAACAATAAAATATTAAGAGCAACAAGAAAAAAAACCAATTTAAATATGATGGTGCCAAATTAGAATCATACAAGACCCAGCAACAGAGACACTAAAGAACCACAGGTCTTGGAACACTGTATAGCAAAGAGCAAAAAACTGGGATTCTGGCTGAAAATATCATACTCAGAAAAGTTAAGCATAATCCTGAATGAAAAAAAAAGGGTATTTGATCAACTCTCAGACTCTCAGGACTTTGTTAAAAAAAAAAAACCAACAACTGAACTTAATAGAAGATTTGACATACAAGAGCCAAGAGAAACAGAAGATACATACCAAAGATTGATTACAAGGGATTCAGTAACAACTGACCATTTACCTTTCATGTATATAAAATGTAAAACATATGTCTAAGATTGTCATTAGTAATTGGGTAGTTCAGAAGAAAGATTGGGGTAGACCTGAGTATGATATGATTTTAAAAAGTAAAACCACTTAAGAACAGCTAAAAAGAGTAATTATTTTATACAAATGAGGTGCAAGAGGAAGAACTGACACAGAGGAATTAGATGGGGGAGGAGGGCTGGTAGTTCTAGTAACCTACCTTTATCAGGAATGGGTTTAAGAGAAAATCTAAAAAATAAATAAATAAAAATTAAAAAGTAAGAATAATCCAAGAAAAACCAGAAGATTATGAAAAGAAAGTCAGCCTACTAGAGAAGGAGATCCAGAATCTTAAGGAGGAAAACAAATTGGGCAAGGGGAATAAAGCAAAGTCATGAGAGACCAAGAAATAATAAAACAAAATATAAAGAATGAAAACATAGAAGAAAATATGAAGCATCTTACAAGAAAAACAACTGATATGGAGGATAGATCAAGAAGAGAACGCATAAGAATAGTCAGACTAATTGAAAGCTATGATCAAATAAAGAATCTTGATGCAATAATACAAGAAATAATTAAAGAAAATTGTCCAGATGTGTTAGAACAAGTGGAGAAAGTAGAAATAGAAAAAGTCCACCAATCGCCACCTAAAAAAGATCCTCAGGGGAAAACCTACAGGAATATCATAACCAAATTCCACAATCCCCAGATTAAGGAGGAAATATTACGAGCAACAAGAAAGAAAAAAAAATTCAAATATGGCTGAGCACCAATTAAAATTATACCATACCTAGCAGAGGCTACACTGAAAGACTGCAAGTCTTGGAATACTATGTATCAAAGCGCAAAAGAACTGGAGTTGCAATTGAAAATATCATATTCAACTAAGTTAAGTATAATCCTGAACCAAAAAAAAAAAGGATATTTGATAAATTGACAGACTTTCCAGATTTTTTTGCAAAAAGACCAGAACTAAATACAAAATTTGACATACAAGATCCAAGAGAAATATAAGTTAAACATCAAAGACTAATTACAAGGAACTCAATAAGGACAAATTGTTTACTTTTTATACTTGGAAATGTAAACTGCATGTCAAAGACTGTCCTTAGTAATTGGGTAATTTGAAAGAAAGAGTAGGGCAGAGCCGAGTATGATATGATTCTAAAAACCAAAAAGATGTAGGAAAAGATAAAATGAGTAATTGTCTTATACAAATGAGGTGCCAGAGGAAGAACTGATGCAGAGGAATTACATGGGGGAGGAGGGCTGGTAGTTCTGGAACTTTACTCTCATTGGGAATGAGTTTAAAGAGGGAACGATACATATATATCTAGAAGGGCATAAAAGTCTCCTAAATTCAGAAAGAAATAAGAGGGCAAGAGGATAGGGAAGAGGAAAAGGATGTAAGAGGGATTCTTGGAGGGGGGGTGGGTTAAGGAATAGGAGGACAAGGTAGCAAGTGGAAATTAAGTAGTGTTTGGAGAGACATAGGGGTAAATAGGGTGAGAAGGATAGTGAGGAAAATAAGGAGGAAAATACACAAGTAATTATAGTTTAGAATGTTAATGGGATGAATTTACCCATAAAATGGAAACTGATAGATTAAAAATTTGAATTCAACAATATGTTACTTTTAGGAAATGCTATAAAAATGAGAGATACACAAACATAAAATAAAGATCAGGAGTAGAATTTATTATGTAAAAAAGCAGGGATAGTAATCATGATCTCAGACAAAGTAAAAACTAAAATCAGATTTAATCAAAAGAGAAAAATAGGGAAACTGCACTATATATCAACCATATTAATCAGTAGTTTTAGACTATATAAAATAATTAGACAGTATAAAAAAAACATGAGAGTATACCTGCCAAAACAGACACAGGAATTGTATGCATATAAATATAAAACACCTTTTATACAAAGTTAGATCTAAATAATTGAGGTAATATTTATTGTGCATGAGTAGGTTAAGCTAATATAAAAAATGAAAATTTTACCTAACTAGTCTTTTTATGCAATATCATCCCAATTAAATTACTAAAAATTATCTTACTAAGTTAGAAAAAATAATAACAGGGTTCATTTGGAAGAGCAGAGGGTTAGGAATTTCAAGGGAACCAGGGGAAAAAGATGTGAAAGAACTAGATCCAGTCGTATCAGACCTTAAACCATATTATGATGTGATAGCAGAGTTGAAATGTAAAATGGATTATTTTTATTATTTTCAATTAAAAATTTCCTGTATAATTAAAACCTACGTAGCCAGGAATCAAGGGAATGGGGAAGCTAGATGGCGCAGTGGATAGAGCACTGGGCCCTGGAGTCAGGAGCACCTGAATTCAAATCTGGCCTCAGACACTTGACACTTCCTAGCTGTGTGACCCTGGGCAAGTCACTTAACCCCATTGCCTAGCCCCCCTCCCCCCAAAAAAAGAGTAGAAGGAATGCAGAAAAATTGGCGGGGGGGGGGGGAACTCTCATAGACAATCTCCCAGATAGAATGTGATTGGGTCAGAATTATTGTGGTATAGGAAATGATGAGCTGGTGGATTTAGAAAACTATGGAAAGATTTGAACTCCTAAAGGAAGATGCTATCCACATACAGAGAAATAGATGTCAACTGGAAGTAAGCAAAATGTGATCTTACGTATATGCGTTTGAATGTATGTTTGTATATATGTATATGTTTATGGATGTATATGGATGGATGGATATGTGTATATGGGTGTATATCTGCACTTAATTGTAGCCTTCTGGGGGAGAATAAAGTAAAAAATGCACAGCAGGGAGCAAAAAAACATGTAAGGAAGCAAAGAAAAGGTGGACAGCTTTGAAAATAATGTGTAGTATTTATTATATAAGTTTTCGTGACATGGAAATGTATTGCTTTATATTGAATCCTCTTATGTTCTGTTTTGTACATAACAATATTTTCTTCTGTTTTCTTATTTGTATTTGAATTTAAAATAAATTCAAATATAATGAAAAATTCATCTGCATATCAAAAGATACTCCATTATGATTAGGTATGGTCTTTTTATAACAGCAAAAGTTCTATTACTAATTACATTGCAATCTATAGTCAACTAATTGGGTCCTGCTGTTTTAAACAAAATCAAACTAATTGAATAAGGTGAGACTGTCAAACTGTTATTTTATTTATTCTGAATATGTGTTGTTCTCCAGGATTCCTTTGCATTCTGATGTGTACACTTTTTAAAATAGATGCATACATGTGCTATACTGCAGCAGACATAGTGAGGGTAAGATTCTATATAAATGAAAAGGGGGACAGGTGGAATCTTTGTAAGAAAAGTCTCTTGAGCTTTAGCGAGATGACAGCAGAAAGTTATCCAGAAGAACAAATGTAGCCCTTTGGTTTGGAGTCTCACCTGGGTATTATATAGTTCATCACAGGCAGAAAAAAGACCCCGAGGTTTTGAGTAATTGGCACACTTGATAATTACCCCATGAATTATCAAGGCTACTTATATGTGTATACATTGTACAAAACCTCTAGGGTTCATTTCTTTTTTAGCAGGTGCAAAAAATAGTATGTCTTCTGTTCACAAAATAAAAAAAGCTTATCTCAGAGCTCTGAGATTAACTGGTTCATATAACTCAAACCTCAGACAAATTGGGAAAACATGGCCCATTTGGGTGATATTTGAACAGAAGCACAGCTGTTTTTGTGCACCTTTGGGAAACAAGGAGCCCCAGTACAATTACTTTTCTCAGTGAAGCTGCACCTAGCTCCTGAAAACTATAAAAAGGTTCATTTTAACAGTAATTGAAGAGGGGGCCCAGAGGGAAAGAAGTAACAGCTATAAAAGTGTGCATGTGTGGATGTGTGTGTGTGCAAGTGTGCTTCTGCTAAAAATGGAACACGTTCTATTGTCGTTAGCACAGAAAAATTGTAAATTGTATTATGACTTTGTTTATACTAGTCTACTTTAATCAGCGTTTTCTGAACTAAGATATTCTGTTTATATCTGAGTAATTTGTTCCTATAAGTGATAATATCTATGAATTTCATTTTTTGCTTCATGGCAAATCTCCTGACTTAGTCAATAGTTTTTCCACTTAAGATTTATAGTTAAGGCATGAGATCTTTTTTTAAGATGATAGTAATAGTAATAATAATGTAATTATTAATAGTAATCACAATAGAATTATACACATGATTCTAATTTGTCAGGTTTGGTTTTAATGATAATAACAACAATTGCAGCATCAGTATCTACAACTTGCATTTACATAACACTTTAAGGCTTACTTACAAAGCACTTTCTTCACAGTAACTCTGAAAAGTAAATAGAAGTTTTATTATCCCTATTTTGTTTATTAGGAAAGGGAAACAATGAGTTTAAGTCACTTATCCAAAGTCAAGAAGTATTATGAATCATCAACTTTAGGTGTTAAGAGCTCAGCCTCCTAGTTCTCAGTCTAATATACCTGAAAAACAGGGCAGTAACAACAGCTACTGCCTGCACTGGACTTCCTTGCTTAAGGAACAAGGGTTGGAGGCTGAAGTATTGCAATTCCCTAGGACTAGTTAGTGCATCAAAAATCTGGCAAAGGACTGTGTCTAATGGGCAAGTTAATGAATATAGGAGTCATTTGTTATAGTGAGTATGCATTATGGTGTACCTTTTATAAAAGAATTCAGTGTTTGTGGGGTAGTGTGGAGGATGAAAGCCCCCAAAGGGCTCTTGAGAATAGCATGAGGACAGATGAGTGAGGGGTCTGGGAGCCTTGGGAACTTTGGGATATTTCCCTCTCTATCTTCACCAAGGTTTGTGGAGGCATATGCATGATGTATTAGAGCTATAGTTTTATCAATAGTACCCTTCTACACAACCACATCTTGGTTCAGAGTAAGCAGTGATGAAAACTGTAAGATCATATTTTGCTCATCAGAGCTTATCAAAATCATGGACATGAGCTTGCCTTGGAGTTTCTTTTCCTGAAGGAAGTTTCCTTGAAAGAGTTGGGGAGGGGAGAGGGAATGGGCAATTGTAGAACCTCACAGTATCATACTAATAGTTATGTTCATCACAATCTCAAATTTGGAGAAACCAATTAACAGAGTCATTTAATTGCATAGATGTTCTTTTTAATACAAATAAGTTTACGGTGTGAGTTTTTATACCCAAGGCAAAAATTTATGTAAAGAGAAAGCCATTTCCTGAGTGAAAACACTTGGTTGTTCATTATCTCTCTTTGGATTATTGTAGTATGTTAATTGAAGCACAGTAGTTGAAGTCAATCAAGGGTAAAACAAATATAATCTTTCTTCATAGCACTACATAAATCACATTTTCTATCATTTGATCATTTTTTTTTATTTAGACTTTAGCATTCAGGGTTACAGACTACAGAAATTTTTTTTCTCATAACTTTTAAAAACAAAGTGCTTTATGATGTCTCAAAGGATGTAAAAATTTTGAGTGTTGTTTTTTTTTGTTTGTTTTTTAGAAAATTATCACTAAACATTCCAGGGGAAATGGTATGTTAAGTAAGAAATAAGGGCCTTTGGAAATAGCTATAGGCAACTCTGAATTCTTTTTTTTTTTCCAGCCAAATACAAGGTTGGGCAGACTGTTAGGGAATTTGAACATTACTGAGCTATTGGCTAGATTTTAAGAATCTGAGCAGTGGCTAGATTATAAGAATCTGAGCACCTTAATGGAGACAAGATGGACCTTATATACAGAAAGACTGTGGGAGGGATGTAGGAGTGGCCAAGTAGTCTGAGGGGACTGTGAGGTAATAGAATGCCAGGGAACTGGACCACATGGCCAAGGGAGAATGGAGCCTAGCTAGGATTAAGGGTGGAAAGTAGCCAGGGGCTATAGGGAGGTAAAACAATGGAGGGCTAGGCTAGGTTAAGGGTAACATAATTGGGAGATTTGACACAGCCACAAGGAAGGGCCAGTTGATAGGATTATAGCCTCAGGTGAGAGTAGGAAAGTCCAGGGTTTTTTCCTTTTTGGGTCCAGATTCCATCCTTATCATCCCCCCCAAACAAATGGAACACAAACTCTTTTGGGGTAAGGGGTGAGGGTTTTGGCTTCTGAAACTGCTTCCTGCTGCCTCGAGGGGGTCCCAAAGAAGAGGTTGACTGGAACTGAGCACAGGCTGCATCCAGGGGACGGTGGGGAGACATTGGCTGGTACCTGCTGTTTACTACCAATTGTAGGGGACTGGCCTGTAGTCTGGAAGACACAAATCTGACAGAAAAGACTTCAGGGCCTAAGTTAGATATAACAGGATAAAGTATTCTTAGGTCTGTTTGGATTAAGATAATTCAGTTTTCCAACCATGCAGTATCAAATCCACCTCATAGCCAGACTCAGGAATAGCTAGGTGGATAACATTCCTTTTCAAAAGAACACAATGGGGAAACTGAGCCAAGAGGATCCCATCTTAGACTGAGGCTAAAATTGTCCTTTCAGCATTTCCTGATGCTGGTTTCCCACTAGTATCACATTCTCTTTGAGTAGCTTGTGGCATTTCTCTCAGATGGTGGATTATTGATTATCAATGGATTATTATGATCCATCAGACAACTAAAAAATAAAATCCCTTAAGCTTTTACCTCAAAGAGCAAGTTTCACTGAACACAGCTTGAGAAAAACTTTTCCAGGATTTACATCTCAAATTTGAATTTGTCCTGGTGTAAAAAAGCCAATAGTTAGAGATTATTTCTATGTACTTGCAAATTCTCAGCAAGACAAAACCCAGACAAGCTTTTTGGGAAGTTTACACATTGAAACAATAACCAACAATAGCCCAATTATTTTAGCAGTAACCAAATTATGAAAAGTTGCTTGACATAATTGATACAAAAAGTTCACCAATTTGAAATTGAAACAAACACATTACCAATCAGGTGACTTCAGTTTTGTTAAATGCATTTCCAAATTACTTTACACAGAGAATCAACATCTTATCATTAACAGTTAAAACTACAACTTTAAAAAAGCAGGCTTACCAAGTTTGGAGGCTAGCTTCTTTGCCTTGACCAGGATGTGAGGAAACTGGGTGATGCTTCCAGGTAAAGGTTGCCCCGGGGCCCAAGGCCCCTCCCCCTTCCTTCGTCTCCCCAGGTGGGGAAGGGTGAAATCAAAGGTGAGGGGGAAAGGATGAAACTCTCTTCTCCTATGAGAGGTGTTAACAAATACCCTCTTGACTCAAGGGAAAGGAGTGACCAGGTTTGTAAGGAGGTGTTTCAAAAGTCCTTAATGACTAATCACACAACCTCCAGAATCTGCTAAGATGTTTTTAGCTGCTATAACTTTTCCCTATAACCTCCATGAAGGAGTATTCAGAGGTGTAGAGGGAAGGGAATAAGTAAGCCTCTGGGAACCAAAAAGCACCTACAGTTTTCCCAGTTCCCTAGTGCCAAGAGAATTGACAGAATTGGGCATACACTTCAAGATAGGGCATCAATCCTTGTTTTCTATGCTGTGGAAGGTGTACTCAGATCCATGGCCTCCAACTGAACCAACAGACCAAGAGCCTGAGATAGTCAGGCTGAGTGTGAGACAACATCATAACTCTCTGCCTGAAAAGTACCTCCAAGCCTTCCTAGGTGCTTGGAGAGTGACCCCAACTGCAGAGCAAGAAGGAAGGGGGGGGCTTATATACCTTCCAATCTTGGCTGGAAAACTTAGGGTTAGGCAGTTTCCCTGTATGGGCCACCAAAATGTTGAGGTTTAGGGGTGCTAGGACCTCAAAATCACAATACACAGGTCCTGCCCAAAAGAATTTGACCCAACCCTTCTTTCAGCCAAAGACAAAGTTTATTAGAACATATGTCATATTGGTCAGACTCCTAAGGAATCTGAACATTACTGGGCTATTGGTTAGATTTTAAGAATCTGAGCAGTGGCTAGATATAAGAATCTGAGCCACAACTCTGAATTCTTTAGACGTTTTAGGGAAGCCTATTAAATCAAAATGAAAATAAATTTGCAGTGCAAATAAAGTATTTTCTTATTGTCAAGATTTGAAATTCAAAAAATTTACCAAAAATAAAACATGAAGAAGCATAATATTTTCATTGCTTTTTAAGAGTAAAGCCCTCTTGGGTATATTGAGATAAATATCTGTGCCTGCAGTGCAGTTGGGCAGCTTTCATATTATGTTTGACAGAAAGAATAAGTATTTTATAATGTAAGCGATTCATTTATGGTAACATGTTTGTGTTTTGAATTTTAAATTCTCTGATTTGCTATTCATGCATGTAGTTTAATTTGACAGGACAATTTACATGCTGTGATGTGAAGAGGTGAAGCAGGAATTAGGTAGCTCTAATAAGTATTGAGTGTGCTTGATTATTCCTGATCATACAAGTAGACAGAATGTCTGGATTGCAGGGGTCACTTTCCCTGCTTCAAGGACTATGTGTCTCATAGCTGGTCAAAGGACTAACAACTTTTGTGATGTTTTTCATGATAAAAGAAGAAAGTGATACATCCATTGTGATCCTTAGCTGAATTAAAATGATATTGAATCATAGTTCTTTCTATTTTGAAATTTTTATTTTTTTCTCTAGAGTCCATAGTTTAGTTTACCAGAGTGTCAATGTCACAGGGATATTTAATATGACTTACCTGATATTTCGTATTTTCTGTTAGATTGGACCTTTTATAGAAATATGTAGAATTCCACATTATTATGATAACACATATTGATATTTCTGTAATATGAAAACCAACATAAATTAATAATATAAATAAGAATAATGACACTCTCTTGGGCAAATATTTAACCTAGAACTCCCCATCTGCTTGATGACCTCACTTTCTTCTTCCTTATACCTCAAGCCATCCTCAGTGCTCAGTGCTAGGGAGGGTTGGGAAGGCCCTGCTGATGTTTACAACTTAGTTATGCAGTACTCTGTACTCTTAGCCCTGGAGGAGCCTCCAGGGGTTATCATGAAGCAATGTGAAAACTGTATTGTTTATCTATTTCTGAGGAGCAGAGAAGCAAAATCTACCTCTACAAAATAGGAAAACTCTACATGACATATACCCAGGGCTTACTTGTTATCTGTAGCCACCCTTCTGATACTACTGAAGGGATCAGGAAGTAATAATGACTATTTTCAGGATTGTGTTTACTATACATATTTAAAGATAGTCCAGAACAAACAATCCCCACATGTATTAAACTTCTAGACAGATTGTGGAAGAAGTGGACATTCTTAATTCTAGATTCTCTCCTTTGAGCCTAGGATAGTATTAGCATAGTACCTTCCTAACATGGGGGAAAGTGAAAATTAGATAGACAGACAGACACACAGACAGACATAGATAGAGATATGTATATATCCCTACATGTATACATGTAGGGATATATACATATATGTACACACGTACATACACATATATACAAACATGTACCTTCTGTAGCTTTTTAAAAGCCAGACAATCTCCAATTAAGATAAATTGAGTCACCAGTTATTGGTAACCTACTACCACTGCTGGAAGAGAATTTTTACTCTGCTTTTTCCTTTCAATAGAGATGAATTAATGTTGAGAATCAGAGCAGGCAGCTAGTCTGCTGTCAAATTTCCTCCAAAAGTGTCATTCCTCTTGAACACCGATATGACTGAATGGCTAAAGCAGCAACCACAGGGAATAGCAGTATGCAAAATTCCTCCACTTGCCCTTAAGAACCAGTGCTGAGATTAAAGGAATCCTCCTTTTGCCAGGCAAAGTGAAAGTTCTTTACATCTCATAATAGCATAAAGACCCTACTGACTGTGTCCATATCTCTTTACATTTTTATAGGAGAAAAATTCTCCCCCCATGGTCAAGAGGCAGTGCTAGCATTTCCAAAAAGATATTTTAGCATTTCTTCCAAATCTTATTTCTTCATCCTTCTGGAATTTCCCACAATGCCTAATTCTGTATCATAAACATGCCTAAGAAACAGAGTAATATTTAGGATAGGGAAAAGAACTAGACTTGTTATTAGCATAGGGTACTCCCAGGTCAGGAAACTTCCTCTGTCAGTGCAGGTCTCACACTCACTGCAATTCAGAATGTTAGAGAGCTTTCTAAAGCACATAGAGGTTAAGCAACTGGTCCATGATCACACAGCAAGTGTCAGATGCAGGACTTAAACCCGTATCTTTCTGAATCTTTGGTCATTATGTCATTATGCCATGGTGTCATATTTCAATACATTAAGAATCAACCGGGGGGGGGGCAGAGCCAAGATGGCAGAGTAAAAGCAGTGACTTACTTGAGCTTCCCCCCAAACCCTTCCAAATACCTGTAAAAAATGACTCTAGACAAATTCTAGAGCAGCAGAAACCACAAAAAGACAGAATTAAACAAATTTCTAGCCCAACACAACCTGGATGGTTGATGGGAAAGTTCTGTTGCTCCAGGCTGGGAGAGGAGCACAGTTCAGTGTGGGTTATGCAAACAAAGACCAGGCCTCAGCAAACCTGGAGCAGGCCTCAGGGGACTGAATCAAGGGCAGCTGTTGCATTTTCCAAACTTTTCAACCCACAAACACCAAAGACAACTTAGAAGGTCAGTGGGAAAAGTCTGTCGGACCTAGGTGAGAGGGGAGCACAGTACAGCCTTGGGGAGGCAGTGGTGGTGGCAGCAGCATCTAGAGATCTAGGCCCATGGACTGAGGGGAAATCCAATGGTTGATCAAAGGGAGATTGCAGGGATCTCTTTGCTGGAGTTGAGGCAGGATTCTCTTGCTTTGCCCATACTTGGATGTGGGTTTCAGTCCTGGGTGGCAGCCCTAGGGCAAGGAGGAGTGTTGGTGTGGCAGAGCTAGTGGTGGTGTAGAGAGAATCCCCCTCACAGTTCCAAGGCAGAAAAGAGTGCTTGTGGTCATTCTTGGACCAAAGAAAGGCCAGGAAAGGAGTAAACACCTCACCTTTGACCATGTCACCTTGGAAGGACTGAAAATTACAGGTCCCTAGAAGTACCTCTGAAAATAGCTATACAAAACACCTTAAGTTTGGGACAATATACCCTCCACACTGGAATCAGACCCCTACCTTAACAAAGACTTAAAAGTCAAGTAATGGGCTGGGAACATGAACAAACAGCAGGAAAAAAAACCACTCAGATTATAGAATCTTATTTTGGTGACAAAGATCAAAACATACAACCGGGAGAAGACAACAAAGTCAAAGAAAGAATATGATGTGGTCTCAGGCCATTGAAGAGTTAAAAAAGGATTTTGAAAAGCAAGTAAGAGAAATAGAAAAAAATTGGGAAGAGAAATGAGAGTGATGCAAGAAAATCATGAAAAACGAGTCAACAGCTTGCTAAAGGAGACCCAAAAAATGCTGAAGAAAATAACACCTTAAAAAATAGACTAACCTAAATGGCAAAAGAGGCCCAAAAAAACAATGAGGAGAAGAATACCTTAAAAGCAAAATTGGTCAAATGTAAAAGGAAGTCCAAAAGCTCACTGAAGAAAATAATTCCTTAAAAATCAGAATGGAGCAAAGGGAAGCTAATGACTCTATGAAAAATCAGGAAATTATAAAACAAAACCAAAAGAATGAAAAAATAGAAGACATTCCTGTAAAATAGATCCAGGAGAGATAATTTAAAAATTATTAAACTAAAAGAAAAACATAATCAAAAAAAGAGCATAGACATCATCTTTCAAGAAATTACCTAAGAAAACTGCCCTGATATTCTAGAACCAGATGGTAAAACAGAAATTGAAAGAATCCACCAATCACCTCCTCAAAAAGATCCCCAAAGGAAAACTCCTAGGAATATTATAGCCAAATTCCAGAGTTCCCAGGTCAAGGAGAAAATATTGCAAGCAGCCAAGAAAGAAACAATTGAAGTACTGTGGAAACACAATCAGGATAACACAAGATTTAGCAGCTTCTACATTAAGGGATCAGAAGTCTTGGAATATGATATTCTAGAGATCAAAGAAGATAGGATTAAAACCAAGAATCACCTACCCAGTAAAAATGAGTATAATCCTTCAGGGGAAAATGGATATTCAATGAAGTAGAGGACTTTCAAGCATTCTCTTTGAAAAGACAAGAGCTGAATAGAAAATTTGACTTTCAAATACAAGACTCAAGAGAAGCATGTAAAGGTCACCAGAAAAGAGAAATCATAAGGGATTTATTAAAGTTGAACTGTTTACATTCCTACATAGAAAGATGTTATTTGTAACTCATGAGACCTTTCTCAGTATTAGGATAGTTGGAGGGAGTATGTGTGTGTGTGTGTGTATGTGTGTGTGTGTGTGTGTGTGTGTGTGTGTGTGTGTATAGAAAGACAGGGACAGAGGGCACAAGGTGAGTTGAATATGAAGGGATGATATCTTAAAAAAAAAAGAATCAGCTAAGGGCTTCCCCCTTGGCCCTGTCACTTTCCCTCTCCCATCCTGGGAGCAGTTGGTTTTGCTATTGGGTGAAGTTGTTGCTGGGGGGCAATCTTAGCCTAGGCCAGTCCAATATGACTTTGAGGTGTGATCTACTGAACCTGAGACACACCTTCTATTTTCCCTTCCTTTACTCTTCTTGCTCCCTCCCCTACCTTAAGGACCAGTGGTGTGGGCCAAGTCACCTCTCAGAGTCATGAAGCAGGCAGCCCTAAGGCAAGTAAAGTATGGTTTCAGGCTACCCTCCTCCTCCTTTGCTACAAGATACCCCTAGTCAGTCATTTTTCAGTTGTGTCTGATTCTTCATGACTCCATTTGGGGTTTTCATGACAAAGAAACTGGAATGGTTTGCCATTTCCTTCTCCAGAGCATTTTATAAATGAGGAAACTGAGGTAAAAAATAGTTAAGTGACTTGCTCAGGGTCACACAGCTACTAAGTGTCTAAAGCCAGATTTGAAATCAGGAAGAAGAGTCTTCCTGACTCTGGGACCAGCATCTATCCACTGTGCTATCTAGCTGCCCTCCTAACACAAATAGGAGCTTATTAAATTCCTTTTGACAGACTGACTAGCACCAGCAGAAGCAGTGTTGGGGCATCTTGAGACAAAAACCAAGTATAGCCCAGCATATATTCACCAGCCACTGAGAACTGGTCTGTTTGGGAGAATGTGGAACAGATCCACCAGGAGATCCTGCAGGACATAAGCACAGACTAAAATGGGAGCCTGATCCTTCAAGTAAACTGTCACTACCTGCAGGAGTATCAGAGATAGCTGCTACTTAAGTTCCACAGTGTGGATTGGAACCAGGATGGCTGCATAGATGCTTCTAAAATCTAGAAAAAATTGGGAGCCCTGAGTTCCAAATTCCAGTAGCAAGCCAAAGAGATTCTGTACATCATGGAATCATAGTGAAACACTGACCAGTGACTGGCAAGAATGGCAAAACCGCTTCCTGATACAACCCCTAGAAAAATTAGAGCATATGGTCCTGGACATTGGCAAGTCTCTGGTAGTGCCAGTAGACTTAATAAACAGGAGAATCCATCAGGCATGTGGTAGAAACAGATGGTAGCAGAGACTGCATCATAGATCATTAGGGTTCCGTTTGACCAGATGACCAACCAGTGAAATTTTCCAGGATTCTGCAGGGCATCTGTCCAGAGGATGGCATCCACTCACTGATTTGTGAATGGAATCAGTGTGCTCAAGATGATGCCCAAATCAGCTATCAAATTCATGGCATATAAGCAAATCAAGTTGGTCATCCAAGGAAGCAAGAGACACTGCAAATGCATGAATTCTTTATTGCAGGATCTCTCATTAGGGCCATGTTTCAAACTATCATCTACCCTAAGGAAATACTGAAGACATGGTTAACCCTTCATTGAAGAGTCCAGTACAAGGGACAACTGGATTATGTGTGGCAGATGTTAGACCATTAGGAGCTCTTCACTTTCTACAGGAGCTCCCTGCTCAATATCTTGGGCATTATCTTATATGCTAGAATGGACTTTTCTGGGAAATCCTGAAGAACAAGTGACTCCAGCATTACATGGAAGACCTAGAGATCCTTTTGTTGGTCTATGGTACCATCTGTATCACTTATGACCAAATTTCCAATTGTGTTTTGGCCCTCATTTGAACTGGCATTTAAGCATAGGTCTTGATCAAGAGTGCTTCATAGGTCACTGTGCTTGAGTTCTTCTTCCACATCCACTTGCAAGGGTGGAGGGAGGGTATTAAAAAAGCCTCCATTCTTATAAAGATGATTCCAGCTGTCATCATCTCCTGTACCATTACAGAAACATGAAATAGGTCCTAAGAGTTACTGGGTAAAAGGCTAGGGATTCCCCCATTTTCCTCCTCAGTGGATATTGTTCATTCTCATCTAGATCCCTGTGATAAGACAATCACCATGACTATATCAGAGACCAGTCTTGTACCCCAGTTGCAATTCATGTGAATGTTTTGTTGCAGGTCTCCTCACAAGAGCCATGGCCCAAATCATCATCTACCCAATGGAAGTGCTGAAGACTTAGTTATCCCTGAAAATGAGACTCCTAGATAGATCCTGGAATGTGAAAGAGATAAAAGAAATTAGATAATAATTTCATAAGATATAAGGGTAACATGATAGGTTTTTTGGCACTAAAGTGATGTGCTGGTTTATATTGTAAGTATATGGAAAGGGACCAGAGGAAAAGAAGATTTAAGATGCATAAGAAAAAGGAGGTAAGTATTGAAACAAGATCCTGTGGAAGGTGGGAAGGAATATTGTTTATTTAATCTTGGAAGTGATAAGGAGCCACTGGAGTTTATTTAGAGTTTATTGAGTTAGGAGGGCAACATGGTTGGAAGTGAAACTTGAGTTGGCCTTCAAGGAAAAATAGGGCTACCATTCTCTTTCTTAAATCTTTCAGCAATTCTTGTTGGGCTTGGGTTCAATTAAATTTTTCTTTGAGGCTTTGGTTGTAACTGCTTTCACATTATTGTCTTCTGAGTTTGTGTATTGGTCTTCCCTGCAACTGTGATAGTTTCTTATGATCAAGTTCTTTCTCTTTCCTTTTTTTTTTACCTGTTTGCTCATTTTTCCAGTCTATTTCTTGACCTTGAACTTTATGTTAAAACTAAGCTCTACTCACGTAGGGGTGAGGAGACACTGTTTAAAGCTTCAATCTTTTTTGTGCTGCTGTTTTTGAACTAGTTCTGCAAATTTTTAATCCTTCCAAGGTAGTGTGATCCAGGGAGAAATGTGCTTACTACTCTCCTGTTCTGAGCTCTGGTCTTTAGCCAAGAAGGGCTCCTACTGCTCTGCAGCTATAAGTACTAGCATTCCTTCTGGCTTTGGAATTCTCCTGCAACCTCCAGAGTTAATTCTCCTCTCTGCCTTAGAACTGGGGCCAGTACCCTTGCTACCTTATGATCAACCACAAGTGTTTTTCTCGGCCCCGGAACTACAACCCAGAAATAGGTATGGGCAATAGACTTGCCAACCAGCTCCAGCTGCACCCAGTGCCAGCTAAGGGTCTCCTATAATCTCTTTCTGACTAGTTAATTGACCTTTACCATCTCTGGGCTGAGAGCTCCCTACTCTGCTGCTACTGCTACTGCTACTGCTACTACTACTGCTACTTCTACTGCACCAGCAGCCTCTATCCTCCATCTTGGCCCATTCACTTAATTTTAAAGATGAGGGAACTCAGTCTCATAACAGCTGCTAAGTGACTTGCCCAAGGTCACATAGTAAGTAGCAGAGCTGGGATTCACACCTAAGTTCTCAGACTACAAATTCAGCCTCAGTAATTATATTTGTGGATGTTTGTTTTCCTTGAATTTCTTGAGGTTGAAATTCAGTGAAGAATTTAAGCAAAATTTTTCTCCTAGACTCCTATATGATTTTTAGATATGTATGAGACTTCTGATTTGAAGAGAGCCTTTAAGGCTGCATTTTGTTCAAATATGCTAAATAGGTTTTTTTTGTTAATTAACAAATAGATAGCAAGGGTTTATATTCTCTATGCACCATAATTAGTTATGGGATGCTGAAAAAGTGATTTCCTGTAGAAAATTGCCTACATAAGTCTACTTGATCCTTCTGATATGTTTAATCAAAGACCATTTTCATAAAAAGCATTTTATAGAGATAAGAAACTAGACATATGGGTCCATCATTACAGATATTAGCTCAGTTACCATTTTCAATGACAGTACCTTCTGTGATCTTTTCAGTTCTTTGGGAATATCCTGCTGTTTAAGATACTTTGAAAATTGATCCCTGAACTGATTGTTTATGTCTGTATGTGTAAATGTGCATGCATATATATATATATATATATATATATGTATGTATATCCATACACACACGTGTGTGTGTGTGTGTGTGTGTATCCTGTTTTGGCAAGTTTTTCTCTGCTTCACAACTATGCCACTGAATTATCATTCCTTTATTAAGATTATCCCCTAAGAGTTTCAAAGCCCTAAACTAAATCATCCCTGCTTGAATCACCACTCTTTTCTCTCTTTCCTTTTCCACTCCCTTTCCTTTAAGTGCCTTTTATCTGTTTCCATTTCTTTTCATTTTCTTTCCTTTATGTTTATGATACTTTCACATATCACAGTATGTCTTGTGTATCTCATTTGGCCAATTATCATTTATTTAAAAATTGAATTATTTAGTTTGAGATTATTTAGATGATTGTTTCTCTTTCCTATAGTTGGATTTTAGCCAGAGTTTATTTGAAATTGCTTCAAAAATATCAGTTGATTGAGACTGAAAAAATAACCAATGAAAGTGTAATTATTACTCTCTAGTCCTTTTCATATGGAGTAACAGAATGAGAGGTCAGAAGATTGAAAGGAAATAAAAATTACATTTGGTTTTTATTAGAAAAATGGAAGAGCCTATCATTCCCCAACTGATAAATGGTCAAAGGATATGAATAGGCAGTTCTCAGATGAAGAAATTAAAGCCATCTGTAGTCATATGAAAAAATGCTCTAAATCACTATTGATTAGAGAAATGCAAATCAAAACAATTCTGAGGTACCACATCACACCTATCAGATTGGCCAACATGACAAAACAAGAAAATGATAAATGTTGGAGAAGATGTGGGAAAATGTTGGTGGAGTTGTGAAATGATCCAACCATTTTGGAGAGTAATTTGGAACTATGCCCAAAGGGCTATCAAAATGTGCATACCCTTTGACCCAGCAATAGCACTTCTAGGGCTATATCCCAAAGAGATCATACAAATGGGAAAAGAGCCCATATGTACAAAAATATTTATAGCAGCTCTTTTTGTGGTGTCAAAGAATTGGATATTGAGAGGATGCCCATCAATTGGGGAATGGCTGAACAAGTTGCGGTATATGAATGTTATGGAATGTTATTGTTCTGTAAGAAATGATGAACAGGCTGAGTTTAGAAAAACCTGGAAAGACTTGTGTGGTCTAATGTTGAGTGAAGTGAGCAGAACCAGAAGAACGTTGTACACAATAACAGTCACATTGTGTGATGACTAATATTGATAAACTTAACCCTTCCCAGCAATACAAGTATCTAAGACATCTCTAAAGCCCTTTTGATGGAAAATGCTGTCCACATCCAAAGAAAGAATTATGGAGTTTGAATGCAGATCAAAGCATACTATTTGCTATTTTTTTCCTCTTCTGTTGAGTTGTGTTTCTTCTTTCTGGTGGTTCTAATTCTTACTTACAACATCACTAATGTGAAAATTAAAAAAAATGGAAGAGGCTCCAGAGCTAGGCATTTGATCTGTGAATTTCATTAATCTATGTTGTTGTTCAGTCATTTAAGTCATCTCTGACTGTTTGTGACCCCATTTGGGGTTTTCTTGGCAAAGATACTGGAGTGGTTTGTCATTTCCTTCTTCAGCTCATTTTACAAATAAGGAAACTGAGGCAGACAGGTTTAAGTGATTTGTCAAGGTCACATAGCTGGTAAATGCCTGAGGCCAGATTTGCACTCAAGAAGATGAGTCTTCCTTACTCCAGGCCCAGCACTATATCCACTATACCACTTAGCTGCCCTTCATTAATCTATACTATACTGGAAGATAATATTGAACTTAAATAATATGATTTCCAGGAAACCTTAAATTTGGGGGGCTAAAGACATATTTGCAATTTTATCCTCTATTAAATGGTCTTCTATTAAATAATACCTGGTTCCCATTGAAACTACCCTGACAAAGCCAGAATGAAACGTGATATCATGTTAAGGCAAAGCACATTTATTCAAATAGAATGCAAGGTAAATAACAGAGTTGAATCAAATAGTCAATATCCAATTTCTCAAAATTACCACCCTCCTAGCCTCCATAAGTTGAAGTTCATACATTCACTTGGTCTTTATTCCCCACACTGCTTTTCAGCATAGCTGTGCAGGCCATAGAATGGGAAAAGGGTTTTAGTCACTTGACCAGTGGCTGAACACTGAAACCTCAGTGTCTAGAGAAACAAGTGAATATTACTTTTAAAGCACAAGTACTGAAACCTCAAGATTCACTTCTCCTCCCACCAGGAGTACCACCACTGGAGTAAGCTAAGCAATGGGGGATGCACTGGAATGAACCCTGGATTTGAAGTCAGAGGACCTCTGCTCAAAAATCCTGATTCTGCTATTTACTACCTGGGCGACCTTGGAAGAAAGACAGTTAAACTCTCTGGCCTTCATTTTCCTCAACTGAAATAGGAGAAGATTAGATAAAATAGACTTTAACGTCACTTATAGCTCTGGCTCTGTGATCCCATGAACTTGTCTCCTCTGCATCTTCCTCTTAGTTAAAATAAATAAGTAGATAAATAAGTAGGCAGAGACTGCAAACTAAATCGAAAATACGTATAAGCATCCATTATACACATTTATCAATTTTCATATAGCTTAATAATATGGTATCTTGAATACATAATCTACCTATAGTTACTTAGTACATATGGTCCAATTGTATGCTTCAGACATAGAGCGCATACAGAAACATAATACACAACAAAATAATAGCACATACAGGAAAGCTGAATACAGTAGACAAAATAGGGAGATCATTTGCCATACATAACATCAAAAGTTTAGGGCTGCAAACTAAGTCCATGTTATATTGATAGACAGCAGCTAATTGCATATGAAACCAACCACCTCTTCTATTACTCATCTCGTCAGTCAAAAAACATTTGTTAAGTGCCTTTGATGTTCCACACACTATAACCTACTGTCATCCTCATTATCTTGCAGTTATAGTTCTGAAACCATTTAACCAGCCTTGGCTATCCAGGCTCGAGTGATTTGAATTCTATTGGTAGGTTTTTCTTGGGGACCTTCATAGGTGTAGCATTTGGCAGGAAATGAATTGCTGCTATATTCAAGCCTCACCTCTGGAAAGAGGTCATTCTTGGGTCAGAACAGCCTCTCTTGACTTATCTGACCCATAAGGGGCTATCAACATGCAATTTTCCCTTCTTCTGATGTATAATCCTGATCATCTGTATAAGAGCCATGACCTCGTTCTTACAGTTCATATGGAAATGGTGGATGGGTCCTCCTTGGAGTCTGACTCATTGAACAAGCATTTATTATGCATATATTATGGTTGGTGCATTAAGCTGGGTGCTAATTGGCCAGCTCTCCAATGCCTTCATCCCCCTCATCACCAAGGGGTATAACTTCCCAGGGGACAACAATGATTGTGGTATATAATCTTTGTAGAAACCTGAGTATTCTCTAATGCTGTTTTGTGGGCTGATAAATTTCTCAGTCCTTCAGCAACCTGGTATGAGATGACTCTCTGCTAGTCTGCTATCTTGTATTTTCCTGAGACACAATGATTACTGAACAGATCTCTAATCCCAAGCTATAGTCCCTCAAACTCAAGCATCATACCATTATTTGTTCCTTCCTAAGTTTTTCTGAGCTTAATCCATAGCTAGGCAGTAGACCTACTCATCTGATCTCTCAGTCAAGAGACCTACTAGTTGTGAGTCTCCACATTTGTTCCATCTTCCAAAATTCCAAAATACAAATCAATGGGTAAATATAGCCTTTGCTCAAATATCAGCGGGCTTGAGGTAAAGCTGGTATCATCAGTCTTGGCAACATAGTATGTGCACTAGAAATGTCACGTGTTGATTTCAATGAAGCACAGTATATTCATTAGTATATTATTAAAATGCTCTTGTTTTGGGTCTCCCTGAGTATGGTAATATATAGTTGTAAATTTCTTGTTTGCTAGCAAAGCTAACATTTCTTTGAATAGCTGGCTCTCAATCTCAGCCTTGACCAGAATAGGTCCTGACAGAGAAGCCTAACAGAGAAATACGTCTCTGATAATAACTTGGAAAATTGTAGAAGCTTTCTGAGTCTTCACTGGGAATGCCTGTGCATACCAGGTCTGCCATCTTAGGACATTGCTTGCTTCTCATTTCCTTCAAGAGATTAAAAAGAAAATCTAACAACATAAACTCCAAAGGCTTGCTGGTACTTATATTCTCCAGATGAGCCATCTGAGTCATTAGCACTTTCCTTTGAACATATACGTACAAATCTCATGTTTTTGTACATTGGCTGCTTTCTTGGACCTATAAAATCTATTTTGCACCAGACCCAGGATTCTTTCATGTACTATATCCAAAATCATATATACTACATTGATGGTGATAAATCAGTATATCTTGAATAACGCCAACTGTCTTCTCTTACCTCAGGTTGAATCCATTATGGTCCAATACAATACTCCATCACAGAGGTCCAGTATCTGTCACACTTTGAACAGTTGGATGTTCTCTGGGGGAATGAAGCTTGAGTCCTAAACTCAGCTGTACTTCTCTGTTATTGAATCAGCTCTGCATGTCATAGATTACATTCACCCATTCTATGGTTGTTACTATGGCATCAGGTACATAAGGAATACAGGGCATGTAGGGTGTGTGTGTCCCTTTTAGGATCCCTGACCGTTAATGCACACTGAGTTCATAGTTGGCTAGTGCTAGTATCTATCTCTGACAGGTAGCATTCAGCTTAGCAGTTGTCAAAATATGTTGGTGTCTCTCTGTCTAAATTTGGAAGCAGGTTCCAAACATGTATTGTCAGACCTTATTAGTGACAGCCTACTTCAAAGACAATAGATCTAATTTGTGGGTGTGATGTTAGGTTTCATTGTCTACAATATGTTTCCTGGGAAATGCCCCAGGCTTCTGTTGGTCAACACTTCCCGAGTATATAACTGCTCCCAGGCCTTCTAGACTGGTGTCAGCATGTTACACAAAAGACATTTTGAGATCATCAAAAGCCAACACTGTTCTATGATCTATGATCAGACCTTTAATTGTCAGCTTCAGACTAATGCCTTCTTGCCAGTATAATATTTTTGCTAGGCTTTCCTTGTCTTCTTTCAACATTTTTTCAAATTCCATAAGATCTTGTAGTTATAGTCTCTTCATAACCTGACTCCATTTTATTTCTCTTGTATGGAAATGGTAGCTGGGCCCTCCTTGGAGTCTGACTCATTGACCAAGTATTTATGATGCCTATATTATGGTCAGTGCATTAAGCTAGGTGCTAATTGGCCAGCTCTCCAATGCCTTTATCCTCCTCATCACCAAGAGGTATAACTTCCCAGGGGACAACAGTGAATGTGGTATATAATCTTTGTAGAAACTGAGTATTTTCTGATGCTGTTTTGTGGGCTGATAAATTTATTGTTATTATTTACATATTTATTATTAATCATTATTCACTTCCACATACTCTGTGGTCTAGCCAAATTGGCCTGCTCATATATTACACTCTATCTCCCTTTTCCATGTTTTGCACTAGCTGCCCCACCCCATGCCTGGATGCATCTGCCTCTCCTCATCTTTGTCTGTTGGAATCACTAGTTGTTTTCAGGACTCACACTCAAGCACTGCTTTCTGCCTGAGGCTTTTACAGTTTACCTCAAGGGCTAATGCTTTCTTCTCTGCCCAATGTTACCTTGTAATCAGTTTTTATGGCTTTTTATATACCTTTGTGTGTCCACATTGCCTTCCCTTTTGAAAAGTAAGCTCCCTATGGACAGGAATTGTCATGCTTTTGTCTTTGTGTCTCCAATTTCTAGCACACAGTAGGCTCTTAATCCAGACTTGGTTGATATGCCAGCACTTCTGAGTAGTTCATATCTCTCACTAACTACCCTTTCTATAAGCCGTTGAAAAGTAGAAAGGGCTACAGAATTTCTTGGAGGCATATTTGAATGCTATCGGGCAAATACAGTCCATCTTATTCTCATCCCTTTTGGTATGGAGATCTGGTGATGCTGAAAATATTCCCCACCTAACAGATAACTCATGGTAGGTCTCTTTGTTCAAAGTCCAGTAATATACACATATCCAAATCCTCCTAGACTTCTTCCAAGTCATCACTGTGAATCATTTAGTCTACCAGATTTCTTAATGAAGTTGGCTAACAGTTCCTTCATTTGTTTCCTAAAGTCCATCTCAGAAAGGAAAGTTTTGTAAAACGGCTCCGAAATGCAAAAATGCAAAATACAGTGATAGTTTTTCAATGTCATTTCAACAATAAAGCATCAGTGACATGACATAGTACAATATAATTGTTATAACAAACAACTAGTCTAGTCTTTGAGAAGGGAAAGAGAATAAACATTTATATAGTGTCTACTGTGTACCATGTACTATGCTAAGTGCTTAGTAATATTATCTCTTTTGGTCCTCATCACAGTCCTGGGAAGTAGGTGCTGTTACTAACCCCATTTTATAGTTGAGGAAACTGAGGTAAATAGTTAAGTGATTTGCCCAAGGTAACACAGCAAATAAATGTCTGAGGACAGATTTGGACTCTGGTCTTCCTGATTCCAGGCCCAGCAGTTTGTCCACTGTTTCATTCATTATCTTTTAGTTTCAATGAGAAAAGGGTTGACGTTAAACTATTTTCAAAGTGTCCTTGTGCCAGAGCAAATAACCTCAGTTAAAACTAAGAATCAACTTGCCTCACTTGAAAAAAAATAAAAAGAATTTTTAAAATACTATGGACACGCCCTCGTGTATGGAGCATCCTGGTCTCTTAATACAGCCCTTTATTGAATATGCCCTGATTTGTATCCTGAGAGAGAAAATGGTCTATCTCATGTCATAGCTCATAAAGCCTTATTTTCACTAAATATCCCTCTACCAGACCCAAGTGAAACATATATCATAATGACACAAAAGACATTTATTTTAAAAGAATAGAGGGTAAATAATAAAGTGTTAAATCACACAGCAAACACAACCCCCATTTCCCAAAACTGCTAACCTCCCAAGGCTCTAAAAAACTGAAGACTGTGAGTCCATTTTTCTCTGCTTCCCACAGTGCTCTTCAGCACAGCTCTGCAGCCTATGGAATTCACTTGCAAATTGGATGAATGTGGAGACTTCTTGCTGTTTCTTCTACTGAGACTGCCAGTACTGGCATGAAATAGACGCCATTAAGGAGAAATTATTCTACTGCCAGCACTAGTTTCACCTACTATACACTTTGTTCTTATCAATCTCTAGCATTTTCCTTTCTAGCTTGCCTCTCATCTACTTGCCCCCATTAGAGTTCCTCCCAAGTGCTTCCAAACTTCCTTTGCTTTCACTTACTGCCTTGTGACATTCCCCGCGAATTTCACATAAGCCTCTGCAGGATATGGTTTTCAAAGGAAACATGCACCCTTTATATATCTTTTAAAATTCTTAGTGACCACTGAAGCATGCTGGTGAAGTGGCTTGGGCGGCAGAACTATCCTACGAAAAGATGTGGAACCCTGAGCTTTGTATGATAGGTGATCTTTCAACTTATCTTTTCCAAAGCCATCTCCCTCAGACATTCCTAATCATTACCAAACCACTAGGGCCAGTATTCTCATCCCACTCCCACTCGTTATTGGACTCTGCTCTCACCTTTCTACTTCCCCTTTTTGTCTTATGTTCCTCCATCAGAATGTAAACTTGTGAGACCAAGGACTGACTTGCTTTTTTGCATTTCTATTCCCAGTGCTTATCACAATGCCTTACACATAGTAAACATTTAATAATTTTTTTCATTCTTTAATTATTACTGTATTCTTCAATCTACAATTATGATGTATGGCAAGGATTTGGTGGATGTCCTTCAGAGTCAGGGTAAGTCTACCACAACAAGAGATTGATGGGATATGAGATAGACACCCAACAAGGTATTAAAAGTATTGCCAGTAGGCAATAGGACTTGTCACCTGAATTATGGGAGAAGGATGGTCATGTGTTTTACAGTTTCTGGGAATGTCTGTTGGCACAGAAATGATAGCAGAAGTTTACAGTTATATGAAACGTAAAGTTTCTGTTGATAACATCTGTGTTGCATTTTGGTTCTTTATAGCCAAAGATGATCTTAATGAATCTTGTTATCCTCTGTTAATTCAGATGTAGCATAAATGACATATAACATTGACTGGTAAACCCTTTTCCACTGATTTCCTATACATTCTGTACTTTGTTTATCATTTCTACTTTTTAGGGCCTGTGGTTATATGATTTTGAACTCAGCAAACATTGAAGCATAGAATTGTCAAATTTCAAAGTTAGAAAGAAAGGAGGTTAGAGGTCATCAAATTCAATCCTCTTCCTTATGCATGAGTTATGTTTTACCTATGAATAACAAATATGACTAATGTGCCCTATTTTAAAATAATAATTGTATTAGTATCCTTTGTTTTTTCTTCACCCACTTTTCCTTTTTTTGTAAATGTTTCATTTTTTCCAATTACATGTAAAGATAGTTTTCAGCATTCATTTTTTATAATAATTTGAGTTTTAAATTTTTTCTCCTTCCCTCCTAACTCTCTTCCCCAAGATGGCAAGCAATTTAATATAGGTTATACGTGTGCAATCATGTAAACATTTTCACATTAGTCATGTTGTGAGAGAAGAAGCAGAACAAAAGGGAAAAGCCACAAAAAAGTGAAAATAGTATGCAAAACCTTTTTAATTTAATGTTATCAAAATGACCCATTTTGCATTTCATAATGTTATATCTCTTGTTTGTTCATAAATTCTTCAATTCTCCATAGATCTGGCAGGTAAACTATTCCTTGCTCTCCTAATTTGCTTATGGCATCACCCTTTATGTCTAAATCATGTATCCATTTTGACCTTATCTTGGTATATGGGTGCAAGATATTGATATATGTCTGGTTTTTGCCATATTATTTTCCAGTTTTTGTCTTATCCCAGAGGTTGGAATCTTTGGGTTTATCAAACAGTAGATTACTGTAGTCATTTACTACTATGTCTTGTATACCTAATGTATTCTACTGATCCACCACTCTATTTTTGAGCCAGAACAAAGTAATTTTGATGATTCTTGCTTTATAAAATGGTTTTGGACCTGGTTGAGTTAGGCCACCTTCCTTTGCATTTTTTTTTCATTAATTCCCTTGATATTCTTGACCTTTTGCTCTTCTAGATGAATTTTATTATTTTTTCTAGCTCTATTTTTTTGGTAGTTTGATTGGTACTGAACTTAATAAATAAATTAATTTAGGTAGAATTGTCATTTTCATTATGTTAGCTCAGCCTACCCATGATCAATTGATGTTTTTCCAGTTGTTTAAATCTGACTTTATTTGTGTGAAGTGTTTTATAATTGTGCTCATATCGTTCCTGGGTTTGTCTTGGCAAATAGACTCCCAAATATTTTATATTGTTTACGGTTATATTAAATGGAATTTCTATGTCTATCTCTTACTGCTGAGCTTTGTTGGTAATATATAGAAACGCTGATTTGTGTGCGTTTTATACTGTGCAACTTTGCTAAAGTTGTTAATTATTTCAAGTAGTTTTTTAGTTGATTCTCTAAGTATACCATCATGTCATCTGTGAAGAGTGATCATTTTATTTTCTCCTTCCATGTTATAATTCCTTCAATTTCTTTTCCTGTTTTTATTGTTAAAGCTAACATTTCTAGTACAGTATTAAATAATAGTGATGATAATGCGCATCCTTATTTCACCCCTGATCTTATTGGTAGATTATCCCCATTACAGATAATGCTTGCTGATGGCTTTAGATAGATATTACTTATCATTTTAAGGAAAGCTCCATTTATTCCTATGCTGTCTAGTGTTTTTAATAGGAATGAGTGCTTTGTTTTATCAAAAGCTTTTTCTGCATCTATTGGTATAATCACATGATTTCTGTTGGTTTTAGTCACCTACTTTTCTTAATATTTTCCTCCCCAACCACCAAGAGAGTCATAATTTACAACAAAGAATAAAAAAGAGAAAAGAGCTTAGCAAAAACTTACTAACATATACTGGTAAAAAGTTTGACATTATCTACAGTGTTCTATATCCAAAGGCTTGCCTATCTGTGCATAGTAGTGGGAGAGGTACTTCCTTTCCCATATCTCTTCTTGGGGGTCATTGTAATTTCACAGTATTCAATTTCAACTGTTTTGTTGTTGTTCTTTCCATTTACATTCTGTACTCATTGTATATATGGTTTCTTCTTTCTCCTTACTTCATTGTGATGTGCCATTTTAAACTAAAATATCAATCATATCTACCTACTCTTCTTTCCTATCTAACAGAAGATGCTTCTCTTTGACTTTGAAATATTTTTCTTTGTATGAATCACTCTTGTTAACCTTCAGCCCACTGTGCAATAGAACTTTACTGTCATTTCTATATAGGAGATTGCCCTAGAGTTGAAGTAGGCATCATTTTGATTCCCTAGGATTGACTGTAATCCTCGACCTCCTTGTTGAAGTCAGCTGACAGTTGATATTAAACATAGTATATAAGTGTTTCTAATTTTCTAGAATCTGAATATAACATTTTACAGGCCAAATTTTATATGCCCTCCATGCCCAACATTTTAATGATCTTCATTTTGTAAACTTTAATTTAGTTTGAAACTCAGTGTTTTAATGAATAAAAAATTTTGTTACCTAATCCACTAGAAGTTGTACTAATTTCCCAGTCCTAGTTTTGTCACTGGCTTATGGTGCAACCAAGTGCCAGTTCGTTTACATATTTATATGCCCAACAAATATCAATTTTTAAATGATTGTTAATCTTAGTGAACTGTATCCTCTTATACTACAATACCAATAACAATTTAAAGAATTGTAATTTTGATGGAAATATTGGCTTAAATGGTAAAATTACATTTTTATAGTGTAATCATGGTAGTTTGACAGTGGATTCTTTAATCAGAAGAATCCCATAGAATCACAGATTTTTGATGTTGGGTTGGACTTCAGCAGCCTTTAAATACAAAACCAAACTTGACAAAGAAAGAATTGAGGGAAAGTCTGCCTCCAGTAAGTTTTTTGTATATTCAGCAAAATAAACATAAAAATAATGACACACCAAATTAACCCAGGAAAGAACACATTTACTCTAGATGGTGGTGGATTGTTATTTTTCTCTCCCATTACTGCTTTCTTGAATATCTGAAATATGGTGAATGTAATTTTCTCTGTTAAAATGATACAAAATGGAAGAACATTAAAAAAGGGAAAGTAGAAAGGTGGAGCAGCATCCAATAATCAATGGGAGTAAGATAAGGACAGTGGCCATAGTTGTTTGGTAATGATTAGGAACGTCCAAGACAGCTAGTTCTGGGAAAGATAAGTTGAAAGATCACCTTTCAGAGTCCAGGGTCCTACCGTACAAAAAATAAAGTGGGGTACAGATTATACTTATTTACTTAGATTATAGTTTAGGTAGTTTACATTTGTAAACTAAAATCTATGAGATTCAGAGACAAGAAAACATAGATAGAATGACCAAGTACTCTGTATGTAAAGCTGTGAGATATATTTGGAACCTTTTATGGGATCTTTGTATGATGTCACAGGTTGGTTCTTTTATAAAATTCATTTTCAGCAGAACCCACGTTATCATTTTGTCTAAGAATATAGCCTCTTATACCAGACCTTTTTTTTTCAGCCCACATGCAAAGAATCTCCCAACTATGAATCCTTATATATTTGAATTATAGTCAGGTCCCTGGGAACCTAATCTCCAGGTATTTTAGTCTCCCAGATGCCTGACTAAAGCTCGCTTCTTCCCAGGTGCTTGACAGAGAAGTAGCTGATGGCAGATGCTCTCTGCCATTACAAGCCCCTTGAAGGTAGAAGTCTAAATCAAATATTTATGTCCCAATCACATGATCCTGATCAAGTCACTTCACCTTAGTGCCTCCTTTCCTTCCAGGCAACTCAGTTGCAGACCAACATTGCTAGAAAGTATTATTATCTCAGTGAAAGTTTCCCATACCACTTATCTAGATGAAGTACAATAGACCAGAAAGCTCTGTCCTCTTCCTCTCTAAATCTGTATGATTCAGTCACCAGCTACATAGGCAAACAAACCCTTTCCTCTGATGCCATTTCAAGTTCTCTCATCTACATATATCTTAGTCCCGTCCTTCATAAGTCTCTCCCCTTCTCTATCCTCACTTCCATCATATCCTCTGTAGTCCATCTTCTGTCTTTAAGAAACTGCTGTTCATATTAGATCTCTCTTTTCAAGAACAGGACCTTTTACCATACTTAATAGAAAACTGGTGCCCCCTAGAAAACACTGCATTGCTGGCTACCTTCTTCAGTACAAAATAGACATTCTCACAATGGCCCATTGCAAACTCAGTCAGGAAGAAAAATAAACATAAATTTTTTGACACCATTTCTAGTCTCTCCCTTTGCTCCTTTTGATCTCTGTCTCTTTTTTAGGCAGTTGGGGTTAAGTGACTTGCCCAGGGTCACACAGCTAGTAAGTGTCAAGTGTTTTAGTCTGAGGCCAGATTTGAATTCAGGTTCTCCTGACTTTAGGGCCAGTGCTCTATCCACTGCACCATCTAGCTGCCCCGATCTCTCTTTCTTCAAGGTTCATTCTCTTTCCAGATTCCCATTCTGCCACAATTATTCACAACCTCTCCTCCTTTGAGGCAGACTCCATCAGCCTATATCACCAAGTCTTGGTTATAGGTACCTATTTATCCCAAGTCAATCAATCAATCAACAAGCCTTTATTAAGGTCTTACTATTTATCAGAAACTGTCCCAAGTACTGAGAATACAAATAAGAAGCAAAAATAGTGACTCCCTGCAAGGAGCTAATTCTAAGGAAGTGGACATCACAGACATATATCAGTACATCCAAGATAAATACAAATAAATACATATGGAAGGAAGGTACGAGCAGTTAAGACCTTCTGCAAGAAGTGGTGCTTGACCTGAGTCTTAAAAGAAATCAAGAATTTGGGGCAGTTAGGTGGCACAGTGGATAGCACACAGGCCCTGGAGTCAGGAGGACCTGAGTTCAAATTTGACCTCAGATATGTAACACTCACTAGCTGTGTGACTCTGGGCAAGTCACTTAATCCCAACTGCCTTGCAAAAAACAAAACAAAACAAAAACAAACAAAACAAACAAACAAAAGAAACCAAGAATTCTAGGGTTGGAGGTTAGAGGTTGGGGATGGGAGGGTGGCACTTAGCTTTTAAAATATGTATGACAACCAGGACAAAGAAATAGAATGTCATCTCTAAAGAATAACAATTAGAATAATATGGATGGATTGTAGAGTACATAAAAAGGAGTAATGTCTTAAAAAGACTGGAAGATAGGAAGGGACCTGAGTGTGAATAACTTTAAATGGCAAATAGAGAAATTTATATTTAATTCTGGAGGCGATAGGGAGTCATTGATGTTTTCAGAGGAGTTCAGAAACTGGCTCTGTGCCCTTTACAGTGTAAAGCCTCCTATATATTGCTTCTTCCAAAAAACATGTTGACATTCCTTCAAACAACCAATAAATACTTCTGATTCATTAACTTCAACTCCCATGACCCGAACCTCTTCTCCCACTTCAGCCAGTGGCGAATATGGTATGTTTTTGTTATTCTTTACTCATTCTACTTTTTAGCTAAACTGGTTTATTTGCCAATTCCTGCAATTGCCATTTTACCTACCTCACTACCTTTATGTGTATAGCTTGTCCCTATTACCATTCTGCGTAGGTAACTCTTTGATTCCCTGGATTCCTTCAAGGCTTAGTTCATTTGCCACCTCTTATGGAAGTTTTTCCTGATCTTCCTCGTTGTTTATTTCTTTATATCCTGTTGTTATGATAAAAATAACTTAAACTGAGGCACAAAGTTCCATGCATGATCAATTTATTAGTAAAGTGCAAATTTACCAGTAAATAGGATCTCAGCTTCCTCAGCAAAGTTAAGACCCCAAATGAGAGGGACAGTTCTCTTTTATATGTTGGGGAGTATAGAACAAAAAACAAGACTTGTAGATGGGAAACAAGTTATGATTGGTTAAAAGAGCTCGAGATCTTAAATGGTGAAATCAATATGATTGGTTACAAAGCTGAGATGTGGGGGACAATATGGTTGGTTAGAAATTGGGAATGAGAAGCTCCCCCTCCTTCCCTCCTGTGACTAAGAAATGTTTGTTGTTTAGGTCCACCTGCAGGATTTGAGAGAGTGGACCAGACTTCTTCAGATAACAAACCAGGTATCCTTGATGGATAGCTTGGTGGTGTACTTCCTGGTGTCCACCTACATCCCTCAAGGACAATAGAGTTCCTTAAGCCAAGAATAAGAGAATGATTAGCAAGAGAACTGGATTTCTAAACTTAACTCATTACAGGCCAGCTGAATCTCTGAACTAAATTCAGAGGTAAAGAATCATGACTTAGGCAGTTACAGGATAAAATAAATTAACTATGAATAGCACCAATTAAAAAAAAGGACACAGAATCAATCTGATTATTTCACTATATCTTCATGAAGATTTATTAAAGACAGGGACTTCTTTATGTTTTGTTTTTGTATCTATGGTACTCTTCACATCATAAGTGCTTAATAAGTGCTTTTTTACTAAATTGTGTTTTTGGTAATGTTTTACTGAATACAGCATTGTGAGCACTGACATTTTGTATATTTAAATTTGTAAAGTTGCTAAATTGAATTTTAGCAACTTGAAATTATACTTTCCAAAGATTCTGCAGTGAACCACTTATCCTCTTAAAATGAAAGACTAATTTTCACTTCCTTTGTAGAATCGGTTTATATGCTATCCTTAGAGACCTCTGTATGCAAAATCATTTTTTAGCATAGCTAGACTTCATTGTTGAGAGCTATTCCTAGATGTGCTCCTGTAACTCTAAAAATTTTGGGGAAAATAAAAGGCACAGCATTACATGGATTCTATTTAGGTCTCCAGTAATAATTGCTTAGAGGATTCATTTTATTTATGTGTTTTTTTTTTCCTATGTAAACTATCCAGGAGTCTGGAAAGTTAATTAGGTAAATCATTTTTCCTTTCCATTTTTTTAAATTAATTTTTTTCATGAACAAAAATGTATTTTCTCTTTGTCCTACCTCCCCCTACTAAAAATAAATGAAAACGAAAACCCTCCTAACATTTACTCACAGTAAAGCAAAGCAATTTCTTCACTGACCCTGTCTGAAAATATGTATCCTTCTGTTTCCTATCACCTCTCTGTCAGGAGTAGATAGTATGCTTTATCACTGGTTCTCTGGAATCATGGGGTGATCATTGCATTCACAGTTCTTAGTTCTTTCAAAGTTGTTTGTTTTTATAATGTCATTTTATAGATTATTTTCCTGATTCTTTTCACTTCATTCTGTATCAGTTCATACAAGCGTTCCCAAATTTCTCTGAATCCATCCGTTTCATAATTTCTAACAGGGAAATGGTATTCCATTATATTCATATACTATAATTTGTTCAGCTATTTTCCCCATTAATGAATACTACTTTTGTCCTCAGTTCTTTGTCACTACAAAAAAGAACGGCTATAAATATCTTCATACATATGGGTCCTTTTCTTCTTTCTTTGATCTCTTTTAGGTATAAGCTTAGTAGTAATATGGCTGGGTTAAAGAATATGCACAGTTTAGGGAATTTGGGGACACAATTCCAAGTTGCTTTCTAGAATTGCTAGACTAATTCCACCAACTGTACATCAGTGTCCATGTTTTTCTACTGGTCCTCCAACATTTGACCTATTCATTTTTTGTTAACTTTGATAATATCATGAGTATGAGATGGGACTTCTATATTTCTCAGATTTTTAATGATTTGGAAAATTTTTACATGGCTATTGGTAGCTTAGATTTATTTCTTCCTTTACAAAACTGCTTAGTCATACCACTCAGCTATTTATCTACTAGGAAATGACATGTTCTTACATATTTTAATTGGTTCCTTATATATCTTAGATGTGAGACCCAGCAAAGATTTTTTCCCTAATTGCCTTCTTCCTCTTAATTTTAGCTGCATTCTTTTGTTTGTGCATAAACTCTCTTAATTTTGTGTAATCAGAGCTTGCCTTAGCAACAATTGTAGCATGAAGAGTAGACAAAACCAGCTCTGTGGCAGCATGATGACAGTGCCTGTGTCCTGGAGCAGTGTTATGCACTGACCCAGCAGGGCTGGGCACTATGTACTGCTGTATGGCATCTAACTATTGACCAAGTCCAGACAAAACAAGAAGCCTAATATGAAAATTGAATTGACTGAGAGATGGAAACAAGAAATTAAAGAGACCTTTCACTTCTTTGATATTGGTGGATCCAGAAGCATTGCTGTGAAGAAATTAAAGATTGTAATATATGCCTTAGACTGAGCCAAAGAAGAAATTTTTAAATGCTAGCAGAGATTAGTAAAGAAGGGTTTGGCACCGTTTTGCCATGAGGCATGTGAAAAGGAATGAAAAGGATGAAAAAGAATAAATTTTGAAGGCATTCAAATTATTTGATGATGATTGTATAGGAACTATTGCCCTGAAAAATATTAAGAGGATTTGTAAGGAATTGAGAGAAAATTTATCAGATGACGAACCTCATGAAATGCTGGATAAAACTGATTGTGATGGAGTTGGAGAAATAAACGAGTAAGAGTTTTTGAGGATGGTGAAAAAAACCACCCTTTTAAAATACTGCTTCTTTTATAACTTTGTTTAATAAAAAGGATGTTACTCCTTATTATATTGTTCTGTAATTTAATCCTTTAATGTTTACTGTTTCATGGCCAGCTCTGACCAAGAAGTGAAGGTATGAAAATACTGGCTTTCAGGAACTTGGGCTGATTCTAAGAATGGAGGATTAATTATTTGCAAAGCCTATCTTGCAAATCCCAGGTTAAGAATACAAAATTTTCTTCTCTTTTCTCACCTCACTGATCCAGGTCTCTAAGTGATAATGTTGACAGGAAATATATCCAAATACAATTTCAAAAATTACAAATAACTCGACTTCTTTTCCTTTGTTCTCATTTTAAAAAAGAGTTGCTTATTTGTATGAAGTGTACAATAAAACTATATTGCAAAGACATTTCAAAAATTATGTAATCCAAATTGTCCATTTTCTTTTTTGTGGTTTTATCTCTTGTCTTTCCTTCGCAAATCTTAAATATAAGAAAGAAGAGCTGTGTCATGCTTACTCATATTTTTCTTGTTAACATATATTTATTGAATGCTTGCTACATGGAAGGGACTCTACAAAGAGTAATAGGGGATACATCAAGTATAAGATATAAGATATCATGTTCAGAGACAAGTGATCCATATAGAAAGTCAGATAATTCAAGACAATAGTATAAGCGATCTTAAGGTGGTGCATGATTAATTGCTGCGTGATTAGTATTGAAAAGAGTACTGTGCTGGGAAGCAAGAAAGCTTTGTTTTTTGTCTCTACCACAAATGAAGTAACCCTCTTGGCAAGGTCCCTTACTTTCTAGTTACTGCTTTACTAATCTTAAAAAAAGGTGTTTAGAATGGATGGATTCTAAGATCTCTTCCTGTCATGAGATTTTATGCTTCTGTGATTTCAAGCGCTATGAAGTCAGAGGATGAAACAATCACTCTGAGCTGAAATGTTTTGAGAAGCCCTCTTGGAGAAGATGGGAGAAAGATGGAACATGATTTGAAAAACCAGAATGCTGATGGGATGGCACTTTAGGCAAGGAACAGAACATATACAAAGACACATTGTTAACCAAGTATATGCTATATTTAGGATACAGTGTAGCTGTAATAAATTACTTTTGTCATGGATTCTTCAGGGGAAAAGGAATAGGATAGCATGGAGGCAGATTATAGAGGATTCTGAGTGACTAATCAAGGAGTTTAGACTCTATTCCATAAATAGTAGGTAGAGTTGGACATTTTTAGTAGAGCATTAATATGATCAAAACAGTATTCTGATGGTTTATCTGGAGATCTATAGAATAAAAGAGAGGATAAAACTGGAGACAAAGCAGCTAAAATGCTGTTTTGCCCGAGGCCGAGTATAAGATTATAAAGGGTGGAAATGATAGAATGGGACAGACATAAGAAACTTCTTGAAAGAAGAACCAGCAATATCTAGGGGTACATTAGTTAAGGGAGGAAAATGAACCAAAATGCCTCCAAATATGGCACTGGATTTGAAATCAAAGGACGCAGGTTCATATCCTGGTTCTTATATGCAACCTTATGTGCAGCTTTGGACAAATTGTTTTGTTTCTTTGGACATGCATTTACTCTTAAGTAAAGTGAAGAGATTGGACTAAATTACCTCTAAACCTCCTTCCATCTCTAAGACTAGGATCCTGTATATCTGCCTTATTCTAAGTCTAAGAAATTTGGATCTAAGAGATTCTGTTATACTTTGGGTCAGTAGATACTAGGATCATAGCTTAAGAGCTTAAAGGGAGTTTAGAGGTCATGTAGTCTAACCCTTCATTTTACAAAGAGTTAACTATTTTTTTTTGCCATAGCAGTCATTAGTGATATTGGGAAACATTAAGCTTGACTTTTCTCAACTTTACTACTGAGTTTAAAGATAAAGAAACAAATTATGTATAAGAAATAAAAGGGGATGGTCTGACGCATTATTCATTGCATAAAGTGTGGATAGTACTGAATATTACCCCAAACTGAAAAGGGAACTTAGATGACTTTACCAAAATTACCAAATACATTTTGTAACTTTCTATTATTTCCACATTTAAATACCTTTTTTGCCACAGCAAAGATACTTTCATGATTAGATTTTCCATCATTCTTCCATGTATTATTTTCCCCTCTTATCCTTCACATCCTATATTCTTCCTTTCTGTGTTTTGGCTTTCCCTGACCCTATTCTCACCTTTTCCCCTCTTTCATTATATCTCTGCATACAGTATTCTTCTAAAATAATCGTATTCCTTAAATACACTGGGCATCACATTTTAAAACCATAACAAATATGATTGGGTTAATCTAGAAATAGTTACAGATTTGACCTGCTCATTGGACAGTAACATCTTCATGTGGTAAACAAGTTGATGTCCTGGAGCCTTAATGTTTTCTAATTTCCAGGTATCTGTAATGCTTCACCTTTGTTACCTTTTATTCAAATTTTGTCATTTTCCTTGATTAAAAAGTAATTATAGACTCTGTTATATTTGTAGTTTCATCCCTTTTCCATATCCTAAATTATAGAATATGGTTTAAATGCCTCTTTTTAACTTTATGTTGATTATTTATTGATCTGCCTATAAAGAGGGAAAACTTTATTTTTCTTCCCTGAATCTGTTGCCTGCTTCAGTATTGCCACGTAATTGTTTTTTTTAATTCCATTTTAGTTGTCACTTAAACATCATTCAGCAAAATGACCAGCAGCAGGTTTAAGATCAACTTTAAAAGAGCCAGCTCTTTTTCCTACTTGAAATTTGGAAAGCTGCTGTAAAGTAGTTTTGCACAATACTGACTTACATGTGTTCAGAAAAGGCTCTCTGACGAAGCTGTCCAAGTGCATAGGTGAGAGCATTATTTCAGCTAGAAAGAGAATTGTGAATAAACAAGCATAGCAGCAGTATTCCATGCAGCATGCAGCTGTGTGGAACAAAGCCAGTCACTTTAAGAATCTGACAAAAAATGAAATAGAAATCCCTTGTTTTGTGTTTAAAATGAGTGCTTTTCAAGAGGTACAAAGCAGTCTTTACCTCCTGAAATGTATTCATTTTCAAACAAAAGGTTGTGACTTGTGTTTTTCTTTTACTAAGAAGTTTAAAACAAACAGTGTGTCCATAGTGTAGCACATAGTATATGCAACATTAATGTTTTCAGAAGGGCATTCATTTCAATGACAAAGGAATATGTAGGGATTGTAATTAATTTTTTGTAGGCTGACAAAAAATGAATTTCTTATGTTTTTGGATCTGCATTTTATAAATGTCACTGGAAAGATTTTACTTTTTCATTGTTATGATCTTGAAGTGTCATTTTTTGAAAAAGTGTGACATTATCTATGGGTTTCTAAACATAATCATTCATTCTACCATATAGCTCTTCAAATCTTAATTGCAACAGTTACTTAATGGAGACCTATCACTCAGGTGGCCCTGCCTCTTAGTTATCAGTATGACCAAAATGGTTGCTTTGTGGAAGTGGTTTCCTCACCTCTGGGAGACCCTGGAAAGAACAATATTATAAAACTTTGAGAAGAAAAAGGAAGGGAAAGAGTGTGGAAACTATCCTATTGAAGCACCAGCTGCCCGCAAAGCTTCAAGGGTATCCACTAAGTAGAGCTATAAAGAAATCACTATTTTCATCAAAGAGGGAGCCCAACTAGATGTTTCTGCATTTGGCATTACCACAACAAAAAACAGGATTCTGTCAGTCCAATGCCAGCAACAGAGTTAATAAAATTTAAAAAAACCATATAATTACCAAAATGATCTGTTAAATCTAACGTTCAGTACCATTGTGTTTATTTTATGTATTTTTGGTAATATAATCATTTTGTATAGACAAGTCTATGTATATGATACACATATATGTACAATCCATGTTATACATTCCTCCATAGATTATAATGTCATCGATGACGAGGATTATCATCTTTTTCTTTGTATTTCCATCATCCAAACAGTGGCTAGAACTAACAGGTGCTTCAGAAAAGCTTGTTGATTGACTATGATTTATATTTTTTAATTTTCAAATGCACTTTGTTAATTTCCTATGTGGACTGGAACTTCAAAGCAAGTTGATTTTGTTCTTGTTTTCATTTTTTTTTAATCATTTGCCTTTACTTTATAACCTTTAGGCTTTTAACCATGAAATAGAGTAACCTGCTAATTAACTAATGACAGGCAATGTAAACATATACATAGTGATAATAATGTTTTTTAATATGTCAAACAAGTAGAAACCAAGTTGCTAACAGCCTTAAATAAAATGTTGAATCTCTCATATGAAGATACTCCTACAGGGTAAGGAGTGGAGGAGCATAAGCAATAAGGAAATAGCACTTCATTCTCTATATTTCATTAGGTTTACAATTAACTGATAAAATCCAGTGAAGCATAACCCTCCAGAATGATTCATTTGGCACTTGAGAATGTAATAAAGGAACAGGTCTTTTTTTTCCCCCAACAGCAATTTCTATAAGAGGATACTCGTCTTACCGTCTTATTTATGATATCGTTCTTTTCATGCTCTGATGCAGGTATATGGTTATAGAATACTTATGAGGCACTTAAGTTTCAATATATATCTATATGTATACACCTATTCTTTTTTTCTTCTAAAATGAGCATACTCTTGGGTCATTGCGGATATGACTACAAAGTACAGCATAAAGAACAGAAAAAACCTTTAAGTACCCTAATTTTTGTTTAATTTAGTACATTCTATTTTTAATTTTCAAATTTTTATTGTTTTATCATCTATGTGTCTCTCACTAAGCCAGCTATCCCTTTTAACAGAATAAAGAAGGGGAAAAAATCTAGCACAACTAACCAATATTGCCATATCTGGTAGTATACTTTCTACACAGAGTCCCTCACTTCTGAAAAGAAGGGAGAGTTATATGTTTTTAATCTCTTCTTCAAGGACAAACTATGTCATCATTGTTACACAGTATTCAATTTTGTTTTGTTGTTGTTCTTTCCATTTAAATTATTTTCATTATCATGTATATTTTTCCTGGTTCTACATATTTCATTCTGCATCAGTTCATGTAAGTCTTCCTGTGATTCTGAGTTCTTTATATTCATGATTTCTTTCAACACAGTAATATTTCATTACATTCATATGCCATGATTTGCTTTATTTCCCATTTGATGGGAATCTAATTTGTTTCCAGTCTTTTGTAACTTCCAAAGGTGATGCTGTGAATATTTCTGTTTTTATATAAGGTTTTTCTCTCTTGACCTCTCTGGGGCTCAGCTGTGGTATTTCAAGGTCAAAAGGTATGGACATTTTAGTCACTTACCTAGTATAATTCCAAATAGTTTTCCATAGTGGACAGACCAAGTCATAGTTCCAATAACAGATGTACAAATATGCCTGTCTTTTCACAGCCCCCTCCAACTTTGAATATTACTGTCTTTTGCCATTTTTCCTTGCCATTTTTCTGAGTATGAAGTAAAACCTCAGAGTTGTTGTGATTTGTATTCATATTATTGATGATTTAGAGCTTTTATTCACATGATTATTAATCATTTACAATTCTTCTTTTGAAAAGTGTTTATTTGTTCTTATCCTTTGGCCATTTATCTATTGGGGAGTGTCTTTTGTTCTCACATAGCAAAAGCTCTTAGAAATAAAAATAATATTGGAATTATTGATGAATGAATTGGTGACTGTTAGTAGTTGTATATATAAAAAAGAAAATGTCAGCTTACAGATATTGCAGAATGAAAAGAAGACTCTCTCTCATAGGTTTTTCTTGTATTTGTCATTATGTTCTCCATGGCTACCACTGAAGGAATGAAAACACGAAGCAGTATCTCATCTTGAGACTGTAGCCTTGAGAATGCAGCCTCTCATTTATAGTGAAAAGTGCTATTAAGTAAGATAACTGACCATAATGTAAGTGTTGCTTTTTTCATTAGGGCCATCAATGAGTCATGCATCTATCATTGGAAATTACTTTAGAGGTCATCTAGTACTTAGCACAGTGCCTGGTGCACAGTAGGTACTCAATAAATGTTTATTCACTTACTGATCCAGGCCAACTGCCTTATATTACCGTTTAAGACACTAAAGCCTACATAGGTTAACTGACTTGCCATGCAGGTAGACCTCAGCTTAAAAAGGACCAACGTCTCCACTACATCCCAGGCCATTTCCAGTCGTCCTGATTTAAATCTTGCCACTAGACCCAGATGGCTCTAGAGAAGAAAGTGAGGCTGGTGGCTTTGCACAGCTCTCCCTCACTTAAATCCAATTCACTTGCATGTCATGGTATCACCTCCCTGAAATCATGGTCCTCTTCGAGAATGAAGGACAAAAACAATGACGAGTAAGTAACAGAGCCAGGATTTCCACTAAGTCCCTCTGACTCCAAATTAAGCGCTCACAGCTATTCCACAATACATAGCTATACCATAGTCATTGCTGAATCTAATCCTAATCTTATTCATAGACTTAGATTAGAATGGTGTTTTATAATTCATTTTGAATTTCAATTTAGCATTTTGAGTTTAAATCATCCATCCACCCATACCACCATTCTCCCTCTCCCCTCTTGGTTATACAATCTCTTTAGACTAGTTTGGCATAAAATTATCCACTGGATTTTCCTTGTCATTGTCTTTGATCACTGTATGTAAACTCTTTTGATTGCTCCCAAATTAATAATCAGAGGAGAAACTCTCCCCTGTTTTTAAAGATGTTGCCTATTTTCCCCATCAAGGAAATGGAGAAAGGAAAACAAAAAACCACTACATGAGGGTATTGTGCAATAAAGACATAAAATTCCTCTTGACACTTTCCCCCAGTTCAGACTGAGAGTTTTCTACCTCTTTCTTTTTATTTCAGCATTTATGCCTTTTTACCCCATTCCCTCCTTAGTTTTCCTCCAACAAGAGCTATTACTTAATTTTCATGTTAGTTACTAGCCATAGCTTCAAATATAATCTACATTCAATTAGCTAATATTTTTATTTCTCTTGAACTCATCATGAAAGGGACTCTATATTAGTGGTCATTTAGTTCAGTGCTTCTTAAATTGTGGGTTGCAACCTCATATGAAGTCATGAAACATTTGGCAACAGTAAAAAGTTTCTGAATGCACAGTGACAAAAATTAATTCAAAATCAAACAGCCTTGGTTCTGAACACAAAGCATGTACACTTTACACTACACATGGCTTCAGGCCACACAAAGCCAGTGGAAGTTAGCAAAACACAAAAAGGGATCTCCAGTGGGAAAAGTTTAAGAAGCCCTGATTCTAGCTCTATACATATCATTTTACAGTAAAGGAAACTGGAAGAATATTGGCTTTATGTGTGCAGACAACTATCTTCTAATTCTGTCTCTGATACTGTGACCTTGAACAAGTCAATTAACCTCTCTGGTCCTCAGTTTCCTCATCTATAAAATGAAGTGATTGGACTAGATGATCTCTAAGGTCACATCCAGCTCTTAATCTGCAAGCATATGACCTCTCTGAACTTCTTTTTCTTAATAGATCAAATAAGGAATAATACTACTTATACTACCTGATAGGGTTGCTATGAGGAAAGTGCTTTGTGAACCTTACAGCACTATACAAATGTGATTATTATTATCAAATGATAATATAAAAATTCAACACAGTTTTTGCCACATTTTTCATAAATTATTTTGTTAAGTAATCTCTATAATTTACAGCATAACTTTTAGCTTTGATTTGAATAGTAAATTAGCTGTTTTAATTGCTTTCATTATAAAAGTAACCTCACTTTTTAAACTCAATATACTTCCAAACATTTCACTCATTGTAATAAACAGTAACACCTTATATTTTAATTAGCACATATTTCAAAAATATTTTATTGATTTTTTTTTGTTTTTTCATCGCTTAAATTTCCATCTGTATCCCTTCCCCAAAACCTCCCAAAAAGATAGCTCTTTGTATAATGAAGAATCTTTTAAAGAGAAAGAGAAAAATTCCAGCAAAACTGATCAGTAGATCAAAACAATTTGACATTATATGCAGTGTTCCGCATCTGTAGATTCTTACCTCTGCTAAGGAATGGGAGTGGGAGGAAAGTGCCTTCTCTTATCTCTTCTTCTAGGATACTATGTTTTTTGTACTTTTGCAACTTTCATTTTCTATTGTTTTGAGATTGTGGTTCTTTATGTTGTTGCAGAATTTATATATATGGTTTTCATATCTCTGTGTATTTCACTTTCCATCAAGTTCAAGTAAGTCTTTTCATATGTCTCTTTTATCATCATGTTCATCATTCCTTATAACACAGTAACAGTCTATTAAATTAATGTACCTCAATTTCCCAAAACAATGGGCTTCTATTTTGTTTCCAGTTCTTTGATACCACAGAAAGTACTGCTATAAATATTTTGGTATATATAGAGCCTTCTTTTTCTCAGATACCTTTTTTTTTTGTATATACTTAGCTGTGTACTGCCTGGGTCAGAAAGTATGGACATTTTAGCCACTTTTTTTTTTTTGCATAATTCCACATTCCTTTCCAAAGTATTATATGAAGTCATAGTTCCACCAACAATGCATTTCTACAGCCCCTTCAACGCTGTTTATTTTCATCTTTCGTCATCTTTGACTGTTTTCTGAATGTGAGATCCAATCTAAGGGTTGTTTTGACTTGCCTTTCTTTTATTAGTACTTTGGAGCATTCATTCATAGTGTTAATAGTTTGTAATTCTCCTTTTAAGAACTGTTTTTATGCTCTTTGACTATTATTGTGGAATCGTTTTTGAATTCAGTTATATTTTAAGTTGGTTATTAAAGTTGTCTCTGCACTTTTGTAGGCATTATTCCTACTCCTATTCTTACTCTTACTCCTACCTAACTAGATAGCATTTATATAGCATCTTTTATATGTCAGGCACTGTGCTAAGTGCTTTACAAACATTATCTCACTTGCACCTCACAACAACCTTGAGAGGAAGTTGCTGTCATTATCCTCATTTTACAGGTGAGGAAACTGAGGCAAAGATTAAATGACTTGCCCAGAGACACACAGCTACTAAGTGTGTGAGGCTGGATTTGAATTCAGGTCTTCTTGACTTCAGGCCTGGCATTCTATCCACTATGCCACCTCTAATATGGTCTTATACTATAAGTAATATTATATAGTCTTCTCTATGAACTCATGGTATTTCAGTTTCCTGGGTGTTTATAATGTCTCTGAAAAATATCAAGTAATTGCCTTGATTTTCCTGTGTTTGCTATCTTTTGAGAATAGATGTTAATTTAAGTACTACTGATCTTGAAAATGGATAACTTCATATTTAAAATGGTTCCTTATCATTTGGTTAATGCATTTAATTAAATACAATTGAATAAGGCTTTTTGGCATGGATTGAAATGTTACATTTCTAGTACAATAGATCTAGACTAGGACAGCTAGGTGGTGCAGTGGATAGAGCCCATGGTCTAGAGTCAGGGAGACCTGAGTTCAAATCTGGTCACAGATACTAGCTATGTGACCCTGGACAAAGTCACTTAACCCTGTTGTCCTCAGTTTCCTCATATATAAAATGAGCTGAAGAAGGAAACGGCAAACCACTCCATATCTATGCCAAGAAAACCCCAAATGGGGTCACAAAGAATTTGACATGACTGGACAGTGGAATAGATCTAGACTAGAAGGGACCTCAGTAGTCCACTAGTCTAATTTCTAAATTTACAAATGGGGAAACTAAAGCCTAGAGAGATTATATGGCTTCCCCAACATCAGAGAAATGTTAAGGGACTTGAATTATGGCCTGTGGTTCTAAATTCACAAATCTTTGCATTTTAGAGGAAATTTAATTCAAAATAACAAATCTGTGCATTACACTTAACTTGTAGTCTTTCCATATAATATCATAGGATCATAGATTCAGAGTTGAAGGGAACCTGAGAGACCATCTAATCCAATCTTCTAATTTTATAGTTGAAGAGAATGAGGCTCTGAGAAGTGAAGTGATTTGTTAAGGGTCACACAAGTAGCAAGTATCCAAGACAGGACTCAACCCATGTCTTCTTGACTCCATTACTGATGTTCATGTGTTCCTGAGGAATGACTCCTTGAGGGGGAGTAGGAGAAGGGATTCAGGGGGAAATATAAGCAATTAAAAAACAAAATATATCCATAAATGGGAGAACTTAGCAGAATGGATTAGAAAACAAAAATCTAACTATATACTGTTTATAAGAAACACGCTTAAAGCATAAAAACCCACATAGTTAAGATAAGGAGTTGGAGTAAAAAAAAAAAAGAAGGGGTAGCAATTATGATTTCCAACAAGAAAACAGCAAATGTAGACTTCACTAAAAGAGATAGAGAAATGACATTTTATATCAGGAATGTAGGGTTGGTTTAGGATTAGGAAAACTATAAACTTAATTAACTACTTAATATCAAATGAAACAAAAATCATGTAATTATATGAATAGATACAGAAAAGGCTTTTTGACAAATATAACACAAAATTTTTTTTAAAATAAAGAACATAAGAATAAGTGGATCTTTCCCTACACCTAAATCTAAGATCTGCCATTTTTTGTAATGAAGATAAACTAGAATACTTTCAGATAAATTCCAGGGTAAAACAGGAATATATGTTGTCAAAATTCTATTTGATATAGTACTAGAATTCTGACTAACATTAAGATAAGGAAAAGAAATTGAGGAAATAACCATAGATTTAAACAAATCACACAAAGAACCCAAATGAGTCCACTAAAATTAATTGAAGCAATTAATAGTTTCAGCAAATGTACAAGATGTAAATTAAACACAAATTATCATCATTTCTATAATGATCTGTCAAACTCAGCAGAAAGAGTGTATAAAATACTTGCAAGTCTACCTTCCAAGATACACACAGGAACTATATAAATGCAACTGCAAAGAGTTGTTGTAGAAATAAATATATATCTAAATAATTGGAAAATAATTGCCCATGGATTGGATGAGCCATAAAATAGTAAAATAGCAATAATCCATAAATTAATATACTTATTCAGTACTATACCAAACTACAATAAGTGACTTTATAGAACTAAAAAAAAATTCATATGGAGAAAAGAAGGTGGAAAATCTTAAGAGAAATAATGAAAAGAAATAGGAATGAAGGAGACTTGGTCGTGCCAGATCTCAAATGATGTTACAAAGCAGTAATTATTAAGTATTTGTTAAAAAATAAGGAGAATGATCAATGGAACACACATGTGCACAACATCCAAAAACAAATGTATGCAATGCCCTGGTATTTGATAAATAGAAACATGCAGCTACTGGGATGAGGACTATTTGACAAAAGTTGGTATAAAAATTGTACAGCAGTATGGAATAAATTAGCTTTAGACCACAACCTCACAACTTATACTAAGATAAACTCCAAATGGATATGTGACCTAGATATAAAAGATCTGAGGAAATAAGGAAAAAGTTACTTATCAATTCAGTGGATAAGAGAAAAGTTCATGATCAAACAAAACAGAGAGGATTACAGAAAATAAAATGGATAATTGTGATTAAATAAAATTAAGATATCTTTGTACAGACAAATGTAATAAATATAAATTTACAATGAAAGCAACTGCGACAAATAATTGCCACAAAATTTTCTGCTGAAGATCTTATTTCCAGGATGTATAAAGAACTAATTCAAACTTATAAGAAAAAGAGCTATTCCCTAGTTGATAAATGGTCTGAGGTTATGAAGGGCAGTTCTTAAGGGAAGAAACCTTGGCTATTTATAGTCATAAGGAAAAGTGATCCAAATCACCACTAGTTAAAGAGATACAAGTTATAAGATTCTACCTTTTACCCATAGGAAGGCAAAAGATGACAAAAAATAAAAATTATGAATTTTGGAGGGGCTGTGGTAAAACAGGCACATTAATATACTTTTATCGGGCCTATGAATGGGCACAATCATTCTGGAAAGCAATTTGGAATTATATATAAAAAGTTGCCAAACAGTATGTATTCTCTGACCCAGTTATGTACTCCATAAGTCTGTTAAGTATAAAAACATTTATAGCTTCTCTTTTTGTAGTGACAAAAAAAAGGGACACTAAGGGAATGTTCATCAATTGAGGAATGGCTGAAAAAGTTGTAGTATATAAATATGATGGAGTGCTATTGTGCTAGAAGAAATGAGGAAGTAAATGATTTTAAGAAGACATAGAAGGATATATGAGAGTATGTAGAGTGAAGTAAGTAGAATCAGAAGAATAATTTATATTGTAACATCAATATTATAAAAATGAACAATTTTGAGGACTTTTATAAATTGAAGAAAAATGAAATGATCAGAACTAGGAGAATAATGTATTCAATAATAATAATGCTGTAAAAATACAACTTTGAAAGCTGTAAGAACTATGATCAATACAAGACCATTCATAATTCCAAAGAGCTGATGCTGAAACATGCTGTCTATTACAGAGAAGTGATAAATTTACAATGCAGAATGAGACATATATTTTGGTATACAGCAACTGAGTAAATTTGTTTTGCTTGACTATGCATATTTGTTATAATAAGTGTGTTTTTCTTTTTTTCCAGTGGGATGGGAGTTGAGAGGGAGAAAAAATGAATTTGTTATTTGTTTGTAAAAATAGATAGAGGGGAATATATTTTTTGAAAACAATTTTCATATAATAGGACATATGCTTAGTTGGAAATGAGTTATCTCTATAGACAAAGAGATATTTCCAAACAAATATTAAATTATTATTAGAAATACTTGCAGAGGTAGAATGTCTGGCTCAGGGCCCTGACCAACCTGGACTTCCAATCAGAAGTTCCAACTATGCATACCTTGTTCTGTTATAGCACTTAAATCCATTTGACCAATATAATGCAGAAGAAATGTTTGCCCTCTAGTTATTGGTTTCTTTCCATGTCATAGATATTCAGAATCATCATTATTCTTATCTTTCAGATTACATTATTTCTGGGAACTCATTAATCATATCCTTGTTTTTCAAAAAAAAAAACAAAATTCTGCATAATAATTGTAAACAAATGAAAAGGAATTGAAATAACTGTCAGCATTCTAAGTCTAGGGATGTTTGTTTTGAATCATGAATTAATTTCTGTCATGGAAATGTATGTGAGTAGATCTTTCTCAGAAGAATAAATTGTATTTTAACAATTAAAGCCATATAAAATTGATAAATGTAGTCAATTATCATTGTCAAAGCTGTCACAAAGATTTGGGATTCTGTCATCTGTATTACTAAGATAAGAACTGACATTCTATTGTGTATCTTTTTTCACAGGACCTGTTATTCAGTGTGTGTGCTCTCAACATCATTTCTACCATTGTTTGTGCTTTGGCTACAGCTATGTGCTGTATGCAGATGGTTTCTTCTGATGTGTTACAAATGGTGAGTATATTTTAATGACATACATCCCTACATGGACACACATATAGCTATCTAAATGAAATAAAATTTGAAAAAAAAAAACTAAACATCTTTTTTTCTCCAGAGAAGGTATTAATAGAAATAATAGAATTTCCCCCATTTCCAACTAGCTTAAAGTTAGTCTAGAGTTGAGAATTTCTATCTTCTAACAAATGAAAAAAGATAGGACATGGGTATTAGGAATTTCTACAGCCTTGTAATAATAATTCTCAATACTGAGAATTGCTAAATATGGAAGCATATTTACTTGTTAGATGATCATTAATGGGAATTTTCATTTCATTTATTTTGTGAATCATTGGAATTCCATCTAATTACAGACACCTAACAGTGTTATTTATTTCAGTCATGATGCCACATTAGATGGACCATAAATGATTGATTAACCAATTTTCAATGGTTCTCCTACTAAATAGTTAAGGTATGGTATCTGGTAGGACATCCACACTCCCCTTCTTTCTCTATAGGATGGCTCAGTTACCCTAACCAGCCCTTATAATGGCAAGTCTGGGGACAGAAGGGTAGTTCCCAGAAAACAATTAGCCATGGTCAAGACCATGCTACTATTTCTCAACTCTCAGGGTTCTTGAAGTAACCATGTTGGGGGAGCGGGATGCAGACAGTTCTATAACTTATTATTGTACTTCCTGAAAACTCCACTAGTGTGTTTCTTATTTATACAAAATCAGTCACAATAAAATCATTAACTCTTGGACACAGAACATTTACTAAATAAGAATACAGAACCAAAAATAGTCTTATGTTTATTCAATACAGAGCAAAACAGAAATAGTTAAACCATCACAGTCTGTTCCTAAACTAGTGCCATTTTCTCGCACTCGTGCACATAGTGTCCTTGGGGAGAAAGTTGGCATGTACAGAAAAACATAGTAATAAAGTACGCTAAAAAAAAAAAAAGAAAGAAAAAAAGAAAAAAGCAAAAAACAAAACAAACAAACAAACAAAAAAACATGTCCCTGGGAAAACTCATGACTCAAATGTCTGCAGGCTTTAATATCTCTAGTTTCTTTATGGAGCACACTATACCATATGTCACCTGCTGGTCAAAGCTGCTTCCCTGCTATTTCTGGCCTCTGAGACATTGTCAAGCTCTTTTAGCACATAGCCAGACTTGGCAGGGTGCTGAGAAAATGTTAAGCATTTTTTGAAAAGCCGTACAATATTAGTGAAGCTTACAACAAAATAGCCACAAAGTTTATCTTTTTCCTTTGCCTTCTCTTCTCTGAATGTGGGGACAGCAATAAAGAGCAACACAGGTATTCTGTGGGTATTTTGCCTCTTTCAGGCTGTAGATGGCAATGCAGACAAATCTAACCAGATAAGCTGCAGGAGGATTCTCCCTTCCTCAAGCAGCTTTCAGGGGCTATAGATCTCTGCTCCAGTGAGGACTTTAGCTGCAGTCCACCTGCCTGAGTTCTCATGTATCTCAGTTTACTCAGTCTGAAGCAGCTCCTCTCATCTTCTGATTCCCCACTATTTTGTTCAGATGAAGTAGCAAGAGAAAATTTCCACCACCAACTTCTCTCTTTAAGTTGCTGTTTCTTATTCTTTTGATCTCTAATTTCTCATCTTCTGTCTTCCTTTGGTCATCTCTGACTTTTAGTGCCTGGTATTAGAGGCTTTTGTGAGTCAGTGACCTACATTTCTAAATCCGTTTGAAAAACCCAGAGTCTACAATTCTGTCAGGTATGACACAGACAGAAAATATGTAAATTTTTACTCACTGCTCGAAAAGCTATATCCTTCAAAACCTAAAAGCAGTCATATGTAAATGAACCAGTGGACAACAATGCCTTGCAGATGTTACCACATTCATTAGAGACTTTTTTTCTCTGAGAGGGATTATTCTCAACTTGGTCCTTTCAGAACAATCCATGTCTCTCCTCAAGCATTTTTTTATCTGATGGGCTATGTTTCTTCTCCAGTTTTTATCAGTGCTTCACAAACAATTTTTTTATGTCTCTTTCAGCAACCAAATTAACATAACAAAGGGGAAGTACTTTAAATAAGCATGTAGCTATTACCTCACTGGAATAGACTAGAACCCTAGGAAAGCTCATTCTTTGGGTTATAGAATTCTCTCCTACCAAAAAAAAAAATCTAATACTTTTTTTGAAGAAAATGAATTTTATCTGGTGAGTATAGCCAGTATTAGCCAATATTCTTTTTTTTTCACTTAATCTGAATTTTATTTTGTGTTTTGACTTACAAAATTATGGACATTGTATATCTTTTTTTCTTCCTATAAATTTTCAAGGATCTCTCATAGTGCTTCATCAATTACATCCACCAAGAATTTAAGGACCCTTTGTCCAGCTCTATTGATCTAAACTTATTTTTTTAATATAAATTTATTTATTTTCAGTTTTCAATATTTACTTCCACAAGATTTTGAGTTCCAGATTTTCACCCCATCTCACCCTCCCCCACCCCAAGATGGCATGCATTCTGAATATCCCTTCCCCTAGTCTGTCCTCTCTTCTATCTCTTCCCCCCTTCTCTTATCCCCTTCCCCTTCTATTTTCCTGTAGGGCAGGACAGACTTCTGTACCCCATTTCCTGTATTTCTTATTTCCCAGTTGCATGTGAAAACTTTTTTTAAACATATGTTTTTAAAACTTTAGGTTTCAAATTCTTTCCCTTCCTCCCTCCCACCACCCTCATTGAAAAGGCAAGCAACTCAATATAGGTTATACATGTGCAGTTATGCAAAACACTTCCATAGTAGACATGTTGTGAAAAACTAACTCTATTTCCCTTAATCCTATCCTGCCCTCCCATTTATTCTATTCTTTCTTTTGACCCTGTCCCTCCTCAGAAGTATTTGCTTCTGATTACCCCCTTTCCCAATCTGCCCTCTCTCTATCATCCCCCTGCTCTCTTGTCCCCTTCTCCCCCTATTTTCCTGTAGGGTAAGACAGATTTCCATACCCAATTGGATGTGTATGTTATTCCCTCCTTAAGCCAAATCCTATGAGAATAAGATTCACTCATTCCCTCTCACCTTCCCCATTTCCCCTCCACTGTAAGACTTTTCTTTTCTTTTTTTTTGTGAGATAATTTACCCCATTCTACCTCTCCCTTTCTTCTTCTCCATATATAATCCTCTCTCATCCCTTAATTTTATTCTCCAGATATGACCCCTTAATCTTCAACTCACCCTGTGCCCTCTATCTATCTATCTATCTATCTATCTATCTATCTATCTATCTATCTATCTATCTATCTACCTATACATACATATAATTTTTTCCCTCCAACTACCCTAATACTGACAAAGGTCTCATGAGTTATAAATATCATCTTTCCATGCAGGAATGTAAACAGTTCAACCTTAATAAGTCTCTTATGATTTCTCTTTCCTGTTTACCTCTTCATGTTCCACTTGAGTCTTGTATTTGAAAGTCAAATTTTCTATTCAGCTCTGGTCTTTTCATCAAGAATGCTTGAAAGTCCTCTATTTCACTGAATGACCATTTTTTCCCCTGAAGGATTATACTCAGTTTTGCTGGGTAGGTGATTCTTGGTTGTAATCCTATCTCCTTTGCCCTCCGGAATATTATATTCCATGCCCTGTGGTCCTTTAATGTAGAAGCTGCTAAATCTTGTGTTATCCTGATTGTGTTTCCACAGTACTTGAATTGTTTCTTTCTGGCAGCTTGTAATATTTTCTCCTTGACCTGGGAACTCTGGAATTTGGCTACAATATTCCTAGGAGTTTTCCTTTGGGGATCTCTTTCAGGAGGAGATCTGTGGATTCTTTCAATTTCTATTTTGCCCTCTGGTTCTAATATATCGGCAGTTTTCCTTGATAATTTCTTGAAAGATGATGTCTAGGCTCTTTTTTTGATCATGGCTTTCAGATAGTCCAATAATTTTTAAATTCTCTCTCCTGGATCTATTTTCCAGGTCAGTTGTTTTTCCAGTGAGATATTTCACATTTTTTCTATTTTTCATTCTTTTGGATTTGTTTTACAGTGTCTTGATTTCTCATAAAGTCACTAGCTCCAATTGCTCTATTCTAATTTTTAAGGAAGTATTTTCTTCAGTAATCTTTTGGACTTCCTTTTCCATTTGGCCAATTTTTCTTTTTAGGGAATTCTTCTCCTCATTGGCTTTTTGGACCTCTTTTGCCATTTGGGTGTTATTTTCTTCAGTATTTTTTGGGGTCTCCTTTAGCAAGCTGTTGACTTGTTTTTCATGGTTTTCTTGCATCACTCTCATTTCTCTTCCCAGTTTTTCCTCTACTTCCCTTACTTGCTTCTCAGAATCCCTTTTGAGCTCTTCCAAGGCCTTGGACTGATTCATATTTTTCTTGGAGGCTTTGGATGTAGGAGCTCTGACTTTGTTGTCTTCTTCTGGTTGTATATTTTGATCTTCTTTTTCACCAAAGTAAGATAATATAGTCTGACTCTTTTTGTGCTGCTTGCTCGTGATCCCGGCCAATTACTTGAGTTTTAAACCCTTTGTTAAGGTAAGAGTCTGCTTCCAATGTGGAGAATGTACTGTCCCAAGCTTCGGGGGTTTATACAGCTGTTTTCAGAGATACTTGTAGGGACCTGTAAATTTTCAGTTCTTGCAAGGTGGTATGATAAGGGGTGAGGTGTTTACTCCTTTCCTGGCCTGTGCTGTGGTCTGTTAGTGACTTTCCAGGACTTCCTGTCCTGGAACTGTGGAGAAGATTTCCACAGCCACTATAAGCTCCACCGTACCAGCGCTCCTTCTCACCCCAGGACCCCCGGCCAGAACTGTGACCTAGATCCAAGCACAGGCAAAGCAAGAGATTCCTGCCTCAGCACCAGCAGAGAGATGCCTGCAATCCCCCTCTGATCAGCCACTCCATTCCCCCTCAATCTGTGGGCCGTAAGATTGGGAAGCAGCTGCCCACCCCAGGGCCGCTTTCTCGGGGAACTGGATCTGAGACCCCGCCTTACTCTCTCAGCATCGCAGAAACAGGCTTTTCCCACTGACCTGCTAAGTTATCTTTGGCATTCCTGGATTGAGGAGTCTGGAAACCACCACAGCTTCCCTTGATTCAGTCCTCTGAGGCCTGCTCCAGGTTTGCTGCGGCCTGTGCATCCATGCCGTGCTGCGCTCCCAGCCCAGCACGATATACCTTTCTGATCAATCATCCAGGTTGTCTTGGGCTGGAAATTTGTTTCACTCTGTCTTTTTGTGGCTTTGTTTAGAGCCATTTTTTATAGGTATTTGGAGGGGTTTGGGGGAGAGCTCAAGCAAATTGCTGCTTTCACTCTGCCATCTTGGCTCCTCCCCCATTAGCCAATACCCTTTAGATTCAGTATTATTTCATTTGCACACTTTAATCCAGTTAGTTGATTTGTCTGCATTTTCCTGTTATAAACCCCAAGTAATCAATGGTGTCTTAGGGAAGAGATACTCTTAAAGGAAGTCAAGAGGCCAAGCAATTCAAGTCATATCTCTTCATATGAAAGATTTTTAAATATTTTAACTTAAAATAAATTAGTACTTTATACTCAAATTCAGATACAATATGTGTGTGTATTTCTTCATTAGGGGAAAAGCAAAAAAAATGCTCCTTTATTTTATTTTAAAAAGTCAAGATTTAAACCAACTACAACAATCCCCACCAAAAAAAAAAAACCATAGGAAAAACTACTATTATATTGAAAGAAAAAGCATGTTTTAGTTTTGGTAGGAGAGTGTTATCTTTTTCCCCCTATTTACCCCACTGTAATATGTCATTTAAGCAAGCTTGGAAGCCAGAACACAGTTTTAGTGTGCCATTACTAAGATTAAAAAAAAAAAACCTGTTCTAATTGTACACCCTGCTGAAACACTTTCAGCCGGTATAAATCCACTAGGATTGTCAAAAGCAGTTGCTAACCTTTTGAGGGGGTTACAATTTTAAGAAACATTTATGCAGTGGCAATGAACTTTTGACCCTATTTATCAAGGCTTTATACTGGTTATTTTCTTTGGCATGTGTTATGAAAAAAAAGATTAAGTACCACGTGGGTAGTACCACATCAGATTTCATTGTGAATCAATAAATTGTAAGGTGCTTTCATAAGCAAATATAACATTATAGGAGCTATAAACTCCAACATTGTACATTGCGTTATAGCATATATGTTTTAAGAACAAAAATACTAGGTAAAAGGGCAATATATTTTAGCATGAATTTAGCATGAATATATTTAGCATGCTTACTACATGCTTAAGTTATGTGTAAATTGATAGTTCTTTTAAGTATGGAATAATCATAACTGAGATAACCCAAGAATAGTAGTGGTTCAGAATTATTACTCTTATATGGTAGTCAGGATATAAATTATTATTCTCTGGAAACCTCAACTGCATTGCTGCTATGTAGTTTGTGTAATATTGTGACTTGCATTCTGGGGCAACTAAAAACTCCTTAAACTTATTTGACATTAATTTCCTTCATTTTCCTCAGCTCTTCTTCCCTCTTCCCTCCATTTCCCAATACCAATTTCTCCCATTTTGTTTGTGTTCACATAGCCTGCTGACACGTTATTTAATTGACTTACCCTCTCTGTGTGTCAGTTTCAGCATTTGTAAATGGGAAGATTAATACTTTCCCTCCAAGACTCTTAGGATTTATGAGATACTGTATGTGACAGCTCTTTGAAAATGTGTAGAGATCATATTGAACCTAGTTTTTCAATGTTCGACATAATAGAAGTCTCCTGGATAAACATTTCCTGGTTCCTAGCCTCTTAACAAAAATGACCAACAGTGAAGTTTTTCTCCCTTTTCACTCGGAGTATGTTTTGTTCCTGTGACATTGGAAGCACATTGAGATATATGTTTAATGCTAGTGTAACTGAATCAAGTATCTATAGAGTATTGAGATATATTTCATAATTGCTCTATTTTTAATTTTCTTTTTATTTTAAAGTTAATTATCAACAAACATATCAATGTACAAAAAAGAACAAAAAACAAGTTCATATAAGAAATAGTACTTATTTTCATGATATTTTTAGAGAAATATGTATGTAAGTGTATATAATTTAATTTGGTGATAATGAGATGGATCTATTTATTTCTTTTTTTTTTAATTTGCTTTAGAAACTGTTTTGTTGGTTCCTTTTTTTTCATAACTATCACTATCTACTAAGCCTCTATCCCACTCCTCACTCAATAAAAGCCCTTTCTTGTAACAAATTACATATCTATAGTTGTATATAATGTTGTTCTAATATAGAAATATATTTTGTATGTATCTATATCTTTCTATCTATCTATCTATCCATAGAAAGAGTACAAAAAAATCAAAACCTTCCCAAGGGAGGGTTTTGTCTATCATGGGCAGAATAGTGGTTTCCTTTTTTTCCTGTTCCATATAAATGTTCATCTCTGTTTTCATTTTCACTCATGCCATCCCATGTAAGTCTTTACATGCTTATTCTCCATTGTACATACATTCACATATTATCACACAGGCATGCTTTAAAGTTATTCCATGGTATAACACCGTTGGCAGTATGGTACAGTAGGGAAAAGATTGACTCGAATCACAGGACCTGAATTCAGATATATCTCCTGATGGGACCCTGGGCAAGTCACTTAACATTTACAAAATGAAAGGGCTGAACAAGATGGTTTCTGAGGTCCCCTCCAGCTCTAGTCTGTGATCCTGTGTACGTACTAAGTACACCAGTGTGCTTCATTTTTGTATGTGTGTGTATATGATGCTTTTAGGGTTTGCAAATCATTCTACATACATTTGATTCTTATTCTAAACTCAACAAACACCAAGCAAAATAAACTCTTTCCTCATGCACAATACCCCATCTTTTGTCTTTGGGCCTTCGGACTGAAAGTCCAGCACACCTGGACGTCCATCCTTACCTCTGCCTCTTGAAAGCCTTGATTTTCTTTCCCAAATCTTCTTACTCAAGTGCCAACACCTTTTACATGAGGCTTTCCTTGGTTTCTCCCTCCTCACCAGCTAACTGCCCACTCACCATTATAACTTTGCATTTATTTTGTATACATACAGCATCCCTCCTTGGCCTACATCACCAGCTCCAGGTAGCTTCTGGCAGGATGAGTCCCCAGAGGGCAACTACTATTCAGGGAACCCTAAGGGTACATGTTTCTTTGGCTTTCATCTGCCAGCCCCCACCAATATGCTCACCATTGATAATAGTTAACAGCCTCAACTAGCATTTAGCAAAAGTCTTTAATAAGGTCGTATACTAAGAATAGTTGGTATAAAACATCTCTCAAAGGTCTCGGGTATACTCCTCACAAATACACAAAGTCCAGGGGAAGAGTGAGTGGCTTAAACCCAATGCATGGTGGTAATGAGGCATACATGTAGAGAGCATGTGTGGCCAAAAGGTAAACCTACAACTCCTAGTTACTAGATACCTGTATTTGAGAACATATCTGGTATTCTTTGATGATACAACAGGTCACACTCCTTGAATCTATTTCATTACTTGGGTGTCTGTCTCTCTTACTGCATTTCTGTCTGTGTTTGTTTTCAGGATGTCCTCTAAAGCATTCTCCATTCTCTCTGATAACATATTCACTTTGGAAGGAACAGAGGTTGAATGAAATTCCCTGCTTTCCCTAGGAATAATTCCTTCTCATGGGTCTGAATCTGGAGTCTTTCACTACTGGCCGGTCCCTGCTTTTCTGAATTCATCAGTAGTCTGTTACTTTGTGCAAAGGCCCAGTGGGTGTGACAGATCATACCAGCCAATCACATTGCTTTCTTTTTTGGACAATTCAAAGAAAATGCACATCTCACAAAGAGACAAGAGAGCATAAAGCATCTTTTTTATACATTTAAAACTTCATATCTATTAATTAACTACTGTTGGCATAGAACCCCACACTTACATGTGTATCTCATATATGCATGTGTTGTGTCTTACTGTTAAAATCTAAGTTCCTTATGGGCTTAGATTGTTTCTCTTTTTACTTTACATTTCTAGATCCTCACATAGTATGTGGCAAATAATAGGCCATTAATAAATGAATTTTTCAAAATTGAAAGCCGTACAGGTTGCCATATCCCAAGGTTAACTCATATTCAGGCTGTAGTTTGCCAAAAACCCCACATCTTTTTCAGGAGAACTACTCTCTAGCCTTGTCTCCTCCAAGTGTAAAATTTCACATATATCTCTATTAAATTTTTGTTAGACGATTCAGACAATGTTAGCCTATAAAGGCATTTTTAAATATTCTGAATCTGTTACCCATTGTTTTAGTTATCCCTCCTATCTTTGTTATCTGTACATTTGATGTGCAAGCCATCCATACCTTTATAGAAATCCTTGATAAAACATATTGAACTGCACCGAGTCAAACTTGAGTTCCTGAGGCACTCTACTGGAGACTTTGTTCAAACAGTTACTTGACCACTCTTTGGACTAGGCCATTCAACCTGTCCCAAAGCCATTTAACTGAATAGCCATCTAGCCTGTGTCTTTGTATCTTTTCCACAAGAATAGCATGAGAGATTTTGTCCAAAGCTTTGCTAAATTCTAGATTAACAACATTTACAACATTCCCTTGATCTACATCTAGTAATACTGGGAGCAAAATATCAACATTTTATACTGGTTAGACCTTAATAATTCGTATATAGTGCAAAGAAAGAGAGAGGCAGAGAGAAACAAAGAGCAGAATTCCAAAAATGCAATGATTTCCAGTGAGTTTTCCTACCTTTTTTTCACATATAATCCCCATTTAGATAATGAGTAATTGTTAGTACTAAAATGTATACATATACATGTTGTTGTTATTCAGTTGTTACAAAATCTAGAAATTTGCTGTATAAAATAAATACATAGATTCAGAGCTGGAGAGGTCTTGTAGGTCTTCTCATTAAATCCCCTCATTTTACAGATTAGCAAACTGCCTAAGGTTACACAGGCAGTTAGCACCTAGCTGAGGTTCAAAAAATCAGGTCTGACAGTGCTAAACTCAAGACTCAAAATTGGGTACTATTTCCACTGTAGCAGGTTCCCTATCTCTTAAAATACAAAAATGCATATAATGTTAAAGTGGGAGGCTGTATTAATATTTGTAATGCTTCACACAAATCCAGAACATGATTTTTAATCACAACTTCAGATTTTTTCAACTAGTAAAAATACTTTTGAGAAACAAACAAGGAAAATACATTATGTTTTAAAGTATCATTGAAAATATAATATCAGTATTGATTATACAGGTGTGTGTTCACACACACACACACACACACAATGGTATAGCATCTAAGAGTAAGTAAAGAAAAAGCTAATTTAAAGACAGAATTACTTTTATAGTAAAAAAGCTGTAATTTCAACATTCCTCTTTTAGAACTTGATAGTCTAACAGAAGGCAAATAAGAAGGAAATTATCAAAGTGGAATAGATTTTCTAAACCTATGGTAATTATTAAATAGAAACATTAAAGGGCATACTTACTTTTCCGCATCCTTTACAAAACCCACGTGCTAGAGCATGAAAATCTATAAATAAATGTAGAAAAGCAGGAATAGTTAATATATTCTTACAGACTATAATGAAATAAAATAGTAATCAATAAAGGAAACGTGAACAAATGATACACATCTAAATGTAACGTAAGTAGCTTAGAAAAATAGATTATATTCGTGAACTCAGAGATTCCACTACTAGAATGATAGCCTAAGGAAACTCTTAACAATAAGGAAAGACTAATATGTGCCAAAATGTAAATATCATTGTTCATGGAAATAAGTTAGAAACTATACATGTGCCTACTATTTGGAGGGGTAGCTGAAAAATGATGGTACCTGAAGGAAAAATGAATATGAAGAAATCAGAGAAATATGAAGGGGCTTAGATGAAGTGATTCAGAGTAAAGGAGCTAAGCCAAAAAACAATAAATTTTACAATTACAATTTAAATAAAGGTAACACTGAAAGGCAACAAAATTCATCAAATTCATAAGTCGCTGTTAGATATATCTTGTCAAAGTTAAATCACTAAATTAATTTTTTACATAATGTACTTTGTAGGGCAGCTAGGTGGCATAGTGGATAGAGTACTGAGCCTGGAGTCAGGAAGACTTATCTTCCTGAATTTAAATGTGGTCTCAGACAATTACTAGCTGGTGACCCTGGGCAAGTCGCTTAACCTTATTTGCCTCAGTTTCCTCATCTGTAAAATGAGCTAGAGAAGGAAATAGCAAACCACTTCAGTATCTTTGCTAAGAAACCCCAAATGGGGTCACAAAGAGTCAGACATGACTGATAATGACTGAGCAACAACTCTGTAGAAATACTAGTATGGTTGGAAAATATCTATAATGTCAAAACAAAATGTCCGTTTAAAAATTATAATGAACTATTATTATTTACTACTATATTATAAACTCTTTGAGGCTACAGACCATGTTTTGTTTAGCTTCATATCTTCTCCGGTCCTAGCACAATACATTGAACAACCCAATGAATGTTTGTCAAATGAATGCATAAAATAACATCTTGAGTAGTCACATGAAGTAACCTAATATATGGAAACAACAAGCAGCTACTTCCAGAAGCATGATGGGAAGATTTTCATGAGAAGTCTAGGATGCACATCTATTCAAAGAAGAAATACAATGGAATCATTTATCCTTTTATTAAGCAAGTCAAACAACCTGAGTTATTGAGATCATTCCACAATATATCATTAAGAGAATTCATAAAGACTACTTATTTTCCCCTCAAATCTGCAAGTACCAGCACTGTTTTGGAACCAGGGAATTTACCAAACAAACATTGTCCATCAGGGTTTGGTATGAGGAGAGATATAAAGAGTTCTGCAATCTTATTTTTCTTAAACAAACAAACAAAAGCACTAAAATTCAGCATATCAGTATTTGAAAGGCAACTATAATAGTATGTCTAGAGTAAACCATTACTCAAGGAAAACTTTTCTTTCTTAAGTATGTGTTTAACATTCCTTGCTTGACAGTTTAAATTACATATACTTTAAATTTATAATTAAAGCTCATATATAATTAAGTTAGACACACACAGCATGAGATGTACTGGTAGTTCTGCACAAATAAATCTGATTCAACTTTATTTTTCAGTTTCTTCCACAGAGATCACATTCCACAAACCCAGACTGTATGACTCCCCATGGAACCATTCTCCACCAGACCTTGGATTTTGATGAATTCATACCTCCAATACCTCCCCCACCCTATTACCCACCAGAGTATACCTGTACACCCATGATAGAAGCTCAAAGGTTCATCTTTTCTTTTATATGCCTGTGATTACATGCTGTAGTTACATAGATCAGGAAGCCATAGTTGGGCTGGGTTTGTTATGAGAAGTTGAAACCATTCTCACTTTCAGTGAACAAGTTGACTAGAGAATAACAAAGGTAAGAAGGAGAGTTTGATAAGAGACTAGAGAATAGGTTGTGAAAAAAGTGACAGCTTAGATCTAGAATACGCATTATTAGTATTGTTACAATGCAGTAATAAAAAAGAATTCTGGCAAGACAAAAGCAACTCTTTTATGTCATAATGGAACATAAAACTTAAGCTTCTATTAAATTACAGTCATTAATCTAACACACAAAAGTTGAATTAAAATTTTAATTATCTGTATAATTAATTTAATTTAAAGGTGGTGTTGTGAAGTTGGTTAAATAGTTGATGTGTCCTCCCAGAAAAAAAAATTAAACTGAAATTCCAATGAATTAGGATTTCAGTTCATTTTCATGACACGTATATGGTGAGGAAAACTTTTCACAAGATTTATTACACATTCTGTTTGCTTAGCTATAATAGAGAAACTTAATTAGTTTTCTTGCTAAGCTAAGGGATTATAATAAAGTGTCCTTTCTCTCTTTTCAGAGGACTTCACTTGGAATTTCCTAATTCTCCATTCAGTACTTTGTATGAGGTTGCCATCAACAGTCCTGGGATGCTTTATCCAACAGAACTCCCTCCTCCATATGAAGCAGTGATTGGACAGACACTTGCAAGCCAGGTAAGAAACATTTTCAAAGATAGGCAGTTGGTGTAGTAAAAAGAGAACTGAATTCGGAGTTAGGAGAGACCCAAGCTCTAGTCTCACTTCTGACACCATCCTGTGAATTTTGAAAAAGTCACTTAATTTCACTGGCCCTCAGTTTCCTCAAATGTAAAATGGAAATAATAAAATCTCTAGTACTTACATCTCCAAGTTCTCGTGAAGACCAAAAGAAATAGTGTATACAAAGCATGTTATAACCCTAAAGTGGTATATGAATGCCAGTTATTGTTATCATCTTATTTCTCATTTTGTCAATGGGTTTCAGATAGAAACAGTACTGGAACAAATTGCTATCCTGCTGTTTTTCTTTTATATGTTAATCTTATATGGACTATTTCAGAGGTAGATAAAATAACTACTTTTGTATTTGAATATAAGTATTAACATATGTGTTCATCCTCTGTAGGTTCCCAGAAAGTATTTTGGGTGCAACTCCATTAGCAGATGAGATTTAGCAGAATAATTTTTACTTCCTCTTATTCTCACATGTTTAATCTCCTCTGCCACATCTCTGTATTGTAAAAGCTTTTTTGTTCCATGAAGCTTGGAGATTTTAAGTATTTGGCATAGTAGAATCTATTAAAAACATTGTTTTTAAATTGTTTCTTTTTATGGACTAATGTTATGTCTGGGTGACTATGGGTAACAGCTCAATCCATGATAATCATCTGGTTCCAGTATAAATTGTTACTTGAGTTGCCTCAGATATTTTGAGGTATGTACGTAGTATAAGGATTTCTCATCCATCAGTTCATGAATTTTATTGAGTTCTGATGTGTAACTCTAGCTACCAGATCATGTCTTGCTAGATATTCAATTGGTTTTATTTTTTTGCAGCCTATGGTGCCATGTTGCAAAATTTCTGCCATTTTCTTGCTAATATGTTTTGATCAGTAAGTCTATATTGATCATTTAAAGACAAACCTTCTCTAATTACTGGTGGTGATGACCTGGTCCTGGGTTACCATCATAAACCCTTCTGGACCATAAACAAATATACATGACTCAACTGATTGTTTGACGTGTCTTTGTTGACATATTGTTGAGTGAGTTCATGTGAATATTGCTCATGAAGGGCCTTTTGATTTCCTTCTTGGATCTGAATCATTTCCTAGTTACATGGATAAATTCCATGGGGTGTACCAATTATCAGCCTTGACTATTGCTTGGTGAAATTATGTGTACTTGTCCCAAAAGTATTTCTTTAGTTCACACACCTCTTCATCATGTCCTTTAAGAATGTTTGTCATTCCTCTTCCTCCTTTTTGTCAAGGAAGCGTGAATTTTTTCTATAGCTGCCATAAGGTGATGGTTCCTGTATTTTATGAATACCATACAATTTTTGTTGGGACACTTTCTATGTTTGTTAGTGTTCATTTTATGTTTTCAAAAGTATAGTTAAGGGGCAGCTAGGTGGCACAGTGGATAGAGTACCAGCCCTGAAGTCAGGAGGACCTGAGTTCAAATTCAGCCTGAGACCAAACACTTGCTACTTACTAGCTGTGTGACCCTGGGCAAGTCACTTAACCCCAATTACCTAAAAAAAAAGTGTAGTGAAACTGGTATGGTGTAGGTATTAATTGATTTTCTCTATTCACATATATTTATTTGTGAATAGTAAATGTTTGGAAAATTTTACTAGGCAAAAAATGTCATGAACTCTTTTGCCTTGAATTCTTCTTTCTCATTCTTTATGGAATTTCTCATCCTTTTCTCTTTTGTTTAAATAAAGACATGTTTAAGCTTGATACTTCTAACAGAAAAGTATTCAAATATCAAGGGGGTTTGATAGATTTGTGGCATAATTCACAAAAAGTAAACCAAATATTCCTACAAAAAGAGTTCAGCCTAAGACCATCTCAAGTGAATATAGAGATAAACCCTAGCCTCATTTCTCTGAATGCTTCTAGAGTTGCTTCCTAATGCGGCCTTGGTTTGATCTACACTCCAGCTTCCTTCTCACATTCCTCCTTCCTTTTCCTCAACCTTACTTGTCATAGCCCACTGGAGAGATAAGGGAGCCTCCCCAGTTGGCCTCCCCAATTCCTATGGATCCTTCAGATTACCAAGCCCAAAATGGGGATCTATATTATATGCCTTGCTATGAATCATAACAGGCACCTTAACAGATCCTTGTTGAATTAGTCTTCAGTGTGCAAGGCACTGTGCTAGGTACTATGGAGAATACGAAATAGCATAATACAGAACCCCTACACTCATCCTACAGCACCTAGCATAAGGTTGTCTAATGACTCTATAAATATTAATTGAATTTTGAATAACTCTTACTGAAGAGGCAGGATGTATGCACAATAAATATATAAATAACAACCCAAAACCTTACACAAATGCCAAGTGGTGCAGATATTAAGTGATAAGGAGGTTCAGAGCAAAGAGTGATTATTGTGGGCTGGGGTAGTTAGGTTAGTCTTCATGCACCTAGACCTTGAAGAATGAGTAGGATTCAGGTATCTGAGGAAGAGAGGGGAGAATATTCCAAGGAGGGGGAATAGTGTAAGGAAGAGTACAGAGTCAGAGATGTGCAAGGCATATTTGAGGGACAGTAAGTAAATCAATCTGATGGGAGCTTTAGGGTTTGTACAGGAAAGCATTGGGACAAAAGATTGGAAAGACTGGGACCAGATTGTGAGGATGCTTAGGTATTCAAATAATTTGGACTAAATACAATTGCTGTGTAATAAAAGGAAAATCAATAACTATGAGTTATTTAGGAATTTCTGAAAACCACAGAAAGATTACAGTTAGAGGATAGAAGATGTTTCACCAGCAAGGAGAATGCCTTTGTCAACAACACTTGGAAATGATGGTTATTGAGGCAATATGTAGGGAACGGTGAGGGGAGGGGGAGGAGAGGGGGTTCAGGATATAAGATTTGCACATTTCTGAATCTAAGAAGAAAATTAGGCTTAGTGTTAGGGTATGATATAAAAATAAGAAAAATTAGTATTCACAATATGTAAATATTTATTCACTAAAATGAAAATTTTTTTATGTTAACTTTTTAAAAATCATTTTTACTGGTTATTCCAAGGAACAGATTCTATTCTCAAACACAGAGAGCATATCACTTGGTTTGTCCTGCCATTCACATGGTAGTTTTTGCTAGGCAGATGAGTCACACGTCTTCACTTTCACTATCTTTTCCAAATCCCTTTTCAGTTTAACGCTGTGACATTCTTTACTCGGGCTTGAAATCTTCTGAATGTGCTTGTCAGGACACACAAATGCCGGTATAGATAAGATGCTTCTAATTTTGCCTCACTGTGTAGACAATAAAAATAACTAGGTATTCTTTGCCTTTCATTCCTCTATCCATAATAGAAACAAAAAGGGAAAACTACTTGAGTGAAAGAAATTGTTCTTGCTAAAGTAACAGAATTGAAGTGTTTGTATCATCTTGTTTCTAAGCTATTAATTATGGAAATTCCTCTTCATTTGTTTTAAAGCTGTGCCAGAAACACCAAAGTGCTTTGTTATTTCTATATTTATTATCTGTTTAATTTTCCTTTATATGGCAAACGATTTAAATCATTGTTATATATGAAAAAATGCAAGTAAGGTGAAGATTTGTATATACATGAAGTGGTCTAGATTGTGATCATGGCCTGTCATAAATATGCAAGGGCTGATCTATGTGAATGATGGCAGAAGCCCACCGACCATAAGTTAAGTGATTCTGCTCATCCCCATGACTGTGTGAGTGGCCAGAACATAGTTCATGCTGCTCTGTGTGTCTCTTTCTAATGCCCCTGCAAGCACCAGGTCACACTTAGGATAAGCCCTCCCTGCAGATGGCAGGGTTTATCATGCACAAAAAATAAGAATACCTCATCATACCAACTGAAAACAATCCATTCTATTTTAACCTAGAAATTGATAAATCAGACCACAAATCCACATCAAAATCTCATATAACTAAGAGCATAGGTCCATAGCTTTAGAGTTGGAAAGGGTCATTAATGGTAATGGAATCCAACCTTTCCATTTTACTGATGGAAAAACTGAGACCTCAAGAGGTTAAATGGTTTGCCCAAGGTCATACAGATATTTAGTGGCAAAGCTAGGATACGAGTCTAGTTTTCTTTCCCCAAATTCAGAGCTCTTTCCATTGTACTGTACTGCCTTCCAGACCCTCCCTTTCTTATGATGCACAAACAAGAAGTCACCCACAAAAGGCGTCTGCCTTCGTGGATAAGAAATGTGAAACACTTAATTGTAGTGTTCCTATACAAAATACCCCCACCTCTTCTTGAGGGAATTTGAAGGGCTTAGTTCTCAAGATGTAGAGGATATACATCCCTGATCATCATAAATTTTTGTTGTATTGTTTCAGCTACTGGCTCCTATTTGATCAGAGGTAAAAAAAAAAAGGCTTTATCCCAGAGTTCAGGCTTTACCTCAACTAGCTAGTCAGGTCAGACCATTGCCAAGATTCAGCACTACATGACTATACCCCATGGCATCCTCACTGAATGCTGCTCTCCATCACTAGGATCCATAGTAGACCTCTACAACAAACTTACCAAAAAAAGAAACAACTTTCTCCTCACCTCATTTTCCCCTTAACTCCAGATAATCCCCTCTCTGTTGAGTCATTCTAGTGGCTCAGCCTTAATACTTCAAATGGGGCTACTCAGGAAATAAGAGGGCTCTTCATAAGACTGCTGTAACAAAACTTTTTTGTAAGCTGGATTGGGATCACTTTTGGATCCTTCATGCATCATCTTAATAGGAGAACATTCTTTTAGAAGTAGGAATAATCAAGCCTTCGCAAAAGTTCTGACAAACAGCCTTAACTTTATTGCACAACCATATGGCCACCCATGGTATTGGGAGAAAGAAAAAGTGCTCATCACATTCTCAACCTCAAGGCCATTAAGACTGTATTTTGGGCAGCAAGCAACAGTTTCCTTGATTGGAGTATCATCACCCTTAGCACAGTAGACAATGGAATGGGAGTCTTTCTCCACCCATCCCCACCATCATCAAACACCTGTTTTAAATTAAATTAAATTGTATTGTTTTAAATTAATCTATTTTTTTCTTCTCAGCTCCTCCCCACCACCCCTGGAAAATGAACAAACAAAAACACAAAACCCTTGTGATGAGTAGAAGTCTTCTTAAACCATTTGAATGACATCCCTTATCAATAATCTTTGAACCAGTAGTTAGCAAGTTGCTGCTAAGTATTGGAAATTGTATAGAAATCTTACTTTCATAGCACCTATAAGCTTCCCAGGTCATCTTCAAAATATATGCCCCTGTTCCTGGGAGGTACTACCCTCTCATCTCTGCCTATCAAAAAGCCTCCTTTTCCTGAAGTTCAGATCAGATACAGTGTCCTCCATGAAGCCTTCCTTAATTCCTTCATGTTTCCACACACAATTCCCAAATGTTTCCAGAGAACTTTTTCTTATCTCCTTTGCCCTCCACACTCTATTTTGTACTGTATTTGCCTATAAACATCTTATCTCCTTTAGCCAATTATATATTCTTTAAAGGAAGAGCCTAGTGTAGTAGGCATAATAAATATTTATTGAATCGTGTTGAATGTCTTTTCCATACCAAGATATAGAAGATACACATCCCTAACCACCATGAATTCTTTGTTGTATTGTTTCACCTACAGGGTTCCTATTTATAATATCCCAGAATCCAATAATCCAAGGGACCTGGATTTTAAGGCATGTTTCTTTGTCCCTTACCATCTACTTTCACTTGCCTACAGGCACCAACCCATGGCTTTTCACTAAGACTCAGAACCAACTACCTTCTCCCTGAGACCTCAAGGACCTCTCCCTTAAAATCTTTTGAAATGAAGGCGAGGCCAAGGAAGGGGTCTCTCCTTCAACCAGTATCTCAAGCTATCTAACCAGCCATATTCAAGTTACTAAAATGATTAACCACAAAAATGGAAATGATACTCATTCTGATCCTTCTTAAGGCCATGGTGCAGTGTATAAAGTGCTGGACCTGGAATCAAAAAGACCTGGCCTCTGATACTTGATAACTATGTGACCATGGGTAAATCCCTTTACTACTTTGAATATGAAGCAACTCTCTTCTAGGTTCCAGTCTAAATAGGAAGTTCCCACACCAGCAAAATCACAGTTCCTTGATGCATTAATGAAAAATTATTTTAGTCTCAATTTTTTTCCCTTCCTCCCCCTCTAAATTTTGATATTTATTAATCATTTTTGGGCAGAGTTATAGGGCAGGTAGGTGACATAGGATAAGAGTACCAGGTCTGGAGTCAGGAAGACTTGAGCTCAAACCTAGCCTCAGGTACTTCCTAGCTGTGTGACCCTGGGCAAGTCACATAACCCTGTTTGCTTCAGTTTCTTCAACCGTAAAGTGAACTAGAGAAGGAAATGGCAAACCACTCTAGTATCTTTGCCAAAAAATCAAAACAAAACCCAAATGGGGTCACAAAGAGTTGGACATGACTGAACAACAACAACAACAAAACCATAAGTACATATACTCTCATTGCCTGAAAATTACATGGTAGCTACCTGGCCTTTCTTAAATGGTTTTATATGTCACAACCTTCTATGAACAAAACATTGTGGCTTAGCTATAGCCTCCTACCAAGAGTGTGAAGGTTCATACTGTCATTCTCTCCCTCGTTTTTGGAGGCAGTTGGAATTAAGTGACTTGCCCTGGGTCACATAGCTAATAAATGTGGGAGATCATATTTGAACTCAGGTCCTCCTGACTCCAGGGTTGGTGCTTTATCCATTGCACCCATAGCTGCCCCTGTGCTGTGTTCTCACAGCTGCTATTCATTTCTCGTCCTTGCCCCAACCAGTTAGTGGCCTAGCTACATAGTAACCATTTAACATTACAACTTACAGAGACAATTTTTGCATCTTTGGATGAACTCCCAATAGTGGGATCAAAAGATCAGAGATCCAGAGCTAGAAGGGGCCTCAGTAACCATCTACTCCAGCCTCCTTTAGTTTAGAGATGAGGAAAGTAAGGGTCAGGGAGTTTGAGTGACTTGCCAGAGGTCACACAGGTAGTAAGCATAAGAGGTGGGATTTAAACCCCATAGTAACAGCAGCAGTATTTGCAGGTTAGTAGGCATGTATATAGGTACATCATGATAATGAACTACATTTTTTTTCAGAGAACTTCCATGTCCTTTATTCACTGGTTCCTCACAAAAGTCTTCAAGTAAGGCAGTTGTAGAAAGTGCTAAAAGAAGCAGTAAACAGAGGTTTCCCTAATCTCTTTCCTATAGTAGTGAGACCCAGACTAGGATCTAAATAACACCCTGCTTCCCTGTCTGGTTCACAAGAAAAAAATGGACAGCCTACTCTTGCTTTAGCTGAGGGTTGTCACATGAGTGGAAATGCTTTCTCAAGCCTCTTAAGAAATAGATAAACAGGGGACAGCTAGGTGGCTCAGTGGCTCAGCCCTGGAGTCAGGAGGATCCCAGTTCAAATGCAGCCTCTGACACTTGACACTTATTAACTATGTGATTCTGAGCAAGTCACTTAACCCCATTGCCTAACAGAAAGAAAGAAAGAAAGAAAGAAAGAAAGAGAGAGAGATAGAGAAACAACTGCCAATGACAGTAAATCATTAGAGAAACTATCAGGTAAGTTACTTGAGCCTTTCTTATAGCTTTCTTGTCTCTGTCTTGCTGGTGTCATTATGCTTATACCAATAGCCTTTTCTCCCAAATTGAGATGACCCAGTATATGGAGTAGCAAGCAAGGGTAACATATTGGTGTCCGCTTGATTTTCTTAAATGTAAATACTGTTTGCCTCCTAAGTTAGGGGATGATTTGGCTCAGCATAATAATCAGAAAAATTCTCATTTTTATTTAAGTATGGTGGTTTCATGTGGTTAACATGATAATATTTATGTCGCACAGTGATAGTAATGATTAGTTATGATGCTCGGAGAATTCTGACTTCTCCAAGAAAGTGATTATAAATGCAAAATGTGAAATCGTCTTTCTCAGTGGTATTCCCAATGGAGAGTACTTATTACGGGACACATGGGTGTCATGTAGTAGAACTTGGGCACGAGGGAGCATTTGGTTCATCAATATTTTGTTCTATTATAGTTGTATAACTCACATTTTCTAAAGAATAGAGTCCTCTGGGGGCATATTGCTTTTTTCTGAGCACTTTTTGAAATCATCTGTGAAAAGATTAGACATTCTGTAATTTGGCTTTGTTGAAATAACATTTCTTCTATGAGTTTTGTATCTTTTTGAACATTGAAAAAGTTTAAATTCGAGGATTTGTAAGTGCAAATATTATGGCATAGGCATTTTGTACAGCCTGTTTATTTTTTTTTCATTCCTATGAAAGAGTCCATCTGAGCAAATTATTCAGACCTGCTGAGAGCCTCAAAGACTTGGCTGTGCTCCTTGTTGGGTCTTTTTGCCTTTTAGTCCTAATGGCTAGGTGACCAGTTTTCAGTGCCATAGACACTGCCGAGGGTGTGAAAGTCAATGAAATCCATTACCCTCTACAAAACGAAATAGGAGTCCATGCCAGCTGCACGCTTCCCCAGGGGGTGGACCAAGAGTTCTGACCTGACTAAACATTAAAGACTTGTTCCCATTTAGAGCAAGAGTCCTTTCCCCCTAGACAAGCAGAAGGTTAATTGATTCCACTTGCTAGTGTAAACTGCACATAAATTACATATCGGCAGTCATTTTTTATAAAGAGAGGAAGACAGACTGACAGAAGGGAGAAATAAAAGCAGTACAGAAGCTAGAGAGAGATGCAAGAAGGGGCTGATCCTTAGAGCTAGTCCTAGAATATAAAAAAGTAGCTTTTTTTAATACTACTTTTAGAAATTAGTTATTTTTAGGATTGATTATATTCATTTAAATATACTTCTCAGCTATATTGAGCATATTCATTTCTTTCACATTCATTTTTACCCTGCTGATGCTTCATGTTCCTGTGGTTTTAGATAGAACTCTTTTTTTAAAATTAATTTATTTATTTTTAGTTTTCAACATTCATTTCCACAAGATTTTGAGTTCCAAATTTTCTCCTTAGATAAAACTCTTAAGCAGCAAGTCAGTAACTTTCTGCTGCAGTCTAACTCATTGATAATTTACATTGGAATTACAGGATATTCTGTGTGTAAATATAGTGAAGTAGTCCTGATTTTGTTTTTTTCTTTATTTCTGCAAACATTGCTCTTGTAGGGGTCAGCTTCTGAATTCAATATTCTTCATGTCACTTAAAAAAAAACAGTATCTTCAGCAGCTAGAGTCAGATCAAACGGCATGTATTATTTTACAACCGTTATGCACAAAGGAGAATCGCTGGATGGGAGGAGCAGAGACCAACACTATCTCGGTGTTGTTGACTTGAGCAAGTCCTTGAGACACAGAGATCATCTCTAAAGATGCAGAAGCAAGTAGGGGGTTGTTTTCTCACTGTCACAAAACATTTATTAAGTTCTTGTCAGTCTAGATCATTTTCAGAGACTCATCCTGAAATCCAATAATAAAGGTAGTTAATGTTTTTTTCCAATTAAATAATATTTATGCCTTTAGTTTGTGAGTGAATTTTGTCTTCAAGTAGAGGGAAAAAAGCATAATTATACAGTATGGACTTGTTAAGAAAGTCTGCAGATTCTTAGCAATTTCAGGAAATCTGCACTAAAAATTCACAAAGCAAAGCAAAACAATGTGAATTTTTAGTGCAGATTTCCTGAAATTGCTAAGAATCTGCAGACTTCCTCCATAGACCCAAACACTAGTTTGATATAAACTTAGAAATATGGAATAATTTCCATGGTTTCTTCTTTTATTAGGAAATTTCTATCATCCCTTGAGTAGGAGAAAACAAGTTTACATGGCAATTTATTCTGTCGTTATTACTATAGCTGACAAAAGTAGCATAACTATGAATAAAATTCCTTCCATTTAATAGCACAAGAGCATGCCATATTTGTTATTTATGTGACATCTACATTAGAATGTTTATGCCACCATCTTTCCTACTGCCTGTAGCTCTGTGTACGAGGCTTGGTTTTAAATTTTTTTTTCAATTTAACTTTGTGACAAATATATTCTTCATTTTTTCATTAGAAATGCACTTTAATCTAAAATCCAGTATGGTTCAATTGAAAGAGCACTGAACCAAAAGTCTTGAGACCCAAGGCCCATTCCCAGTTGTACCACCAACCAGATGTGTGATCTTGAGCAAATCATATGACCTCATCTGTTTTCTCATCTGAAAAGGAGAGGGCTGAGCTAAATGTTTTTATCCCTATTAGTTCTAGAATTCTATGAAAAGCTCTTTTCCTAATAGTTCTAATATAGTAATGTTACTTTCAGTTTTATGGAAGGCTAAATTCAAATCAAGCCCTTGACTATTGCTTGTACAGATGTGATTGATGATCATTTCTAGTATCTGCCATCTACTATAATCAACATGGATTAAGCAGTATGTGGCTGTTGAAGAGCCAGAGTGATGCCTTATTTTTTTTAAATGGCATCCATCTAATGCACGCCTGACCTTAGCTTAGTGTCTATTTTGGTACTCTTGCTTTATTTATAGCAATTTATTAACAGGAATTTTTTTCAGAAAGTAGGTTTGAAAGGAGCTGTGACAAAAACTAATAATGGTGATGGTGGGCAGGGGGACAGGCTAGGAAGGAGAGACATGAGAGAAGAGCATTATGAAAAGGAATGAGTGTCACATGGTAGTGATTGTTTTCTTGTGATTCAAGGAAGGAATACTTAACAGATCTGTGTACCATTGGGTATTTATGAATACTGATTCAAATCTTCATAGGTAAATATCAGGAATATTACTAATTGAAGCCCAAAGAGTTCTAAAACTGTGTATATACCCTTTGACCTAACAATACCACTATTAGGTCCCTTTCCCAAGGTGATCAGGGAAAAAGGAAAAGAACCTATACGTTCTAAAATATTTATAACAACTCTTTTTTTGTGGAGGAAAAGAACTGGAAATTTGAGGGGACGCCTGTCAAGTGGGGAATGGTAAACAAGTCGTGTTATATGACTGTTATGGAATGTGATTTTAGAAAAAATTTGGAAAGATTTGCCTGAAATAACAAAGAGTGAAATGAGCAGAACCAAGAGAACATTAGATACAGTAAACTGCAATATTATTTGAAGAATAACTGTGAACAACTAAGTTGTTTTGAGAATTATAAATACTCAAGTCAACTACAAAGGACCTATGAAGGAAGATGCTACCCATCTCCAGAGAAAGAACTGATAAATAGAAGTACACATAGTATAGAGTGTGTGTGTGTGTGTGTGTGTGTGTGTGTGTTAAATCGTGGCCTTCTCTAGAGTGCAGGGTGGAGAGGGAGGGAAGGAAAAAAAGACTATTTACATAATTCTCTCCACTGTAGATCAAGAATCAAATGTTTATTATTTACTTTATACTCCAATATGAAAGCACATTCACAAAATTTCCAAAAACACAATAGAGTCCTGAGAAAAAATGTAATGACAGGTTATGGCAACACGACAAGCCTGAGCTTGACTAGAGTAAGAGTCTGCTTGACTGATTATTGCTCTCTAGAATAGTTATTTTCTGTTCTTTATTTTACTTTCTTTTAACAAGCAATTTTAAAGTCTCTGCTATGTGCTGTGTTTGGCTTGAGGATGAAGTGAGATAATATATGTAAAGTGCTTTATGAACCTTAAAATGCTGTATTAATGTTAGTGCTGCTCTGATTACTCTTGAGGGCTGAGCCCAGGAAAAGTAGTGGAGCTGTGTTTGCAGATGTAGAAGGCCAAGTGGTTCTTACATTGGAGCTGGTCACTCAATTCTCCCCAGAGTTAACCCAGCCAGAATAGCTTCTTAATAAAATATCAAGTCCTTGAGGGTGGAGACTGTTTTGTGTTTGCCTTTGTGTCTGTAGCACCTAGCAGACACTTAATAAATGTTAATTCAATTAATTAAGTAGTAACTTTATAGCACTCTCAAAGCCACCTTACAGACAGACAGTTATCTCCTATTCTTACAGTGATAAGGACATAGCACTCACTTTATACTTGCGGTAATGCAAAGCCTTAGTTTAAAGTTTAAAGAGTAGAAATAAAAATAACCTGTTTGATTAAAGTGGCAAGGGACATATAGACAGGCAGAAATCTAATTACCTGAGTTGAAATCTAACTACGACACTGGGGCTCAGATCACCTCTCCCAATTTCCCCTAGCAGCTCATTATTTATAGCTGAATTCCCTAAGCAATTTTGAAATCACGTAGGATTTCAAAACTAGGATTTTTTTTTGTAGCTGAAGGTTACATATATATATATATAAAATAACAAGTTACTTTAAAATATATTTTGCTTGTATACATATATTGTATGTACATAGTTGTTCATGTTCTAAGATGCTACAGCAGTGTTATCTAATTATGCAAACATATCTTAAAATGTGGATCTTCCTAGAAACAAATACATCCACCAAGAATTATGTATATATGTATGTATATGTGTGTGTGTGTGTGTGTGTGTGTGTGTGTGTGTGTGTATAGTCCTAAGAAGAATCTGTGGATCCCTTTAAACAATTATATTTACAAATACACACATATATAACATACTATATATTATATATATGTAAATGATATTATATGTATAGATATAGATCTTGACTTGTTAAAAGAGTTTCAAAGGTTGCAGATTCCTCTTAGGGAAGGAGGGAGAAAAAGATAGGAAAACTCCAACATTGAGGGGCTGAGAATCACAGATAACTATCTTCCCATTGAGTAGTAGCATGGCATAGTAGATAGAGTTGGGCTTGGAGTCAGGAAGACCCTGATTCAAGTCCTGCCTCAGGTATGTACTGACTATGTGACTCTGGAAAAGTCATTTAACCTCAATGTGACTGAGGCAGTTCTAAGGCTACAAACTGCAAAACAAGTGCCAGTTTGCATCAGTAGCAAGAGTTTCCTCGTTAGAGGGTTCCTAAAGCAATTAAGTTACAGGATTGGTTAAAAAAAAACAAGTTGGAATGTTTCCTTTGGAGTAAAGGAGATGATGTGAAATTAAGAATAATTACTGTGAGATAATAAAAATTGAGGAAAAGAAAGCTATGAATCATTTTCCCCAGAATGACTCTTCAATTATTTGAATAGGATTAGGTGGGATTGAGAATGCAGAATAAAGGATGGGGAGAATCAGTACAAGGACTGCCATAAAAGATTATCTGTGTGGTCTTCTGGTGTAATGAGATTCATCATTACTATCCAGTGATTGTTGCGTATTCTGCAAATGGGCCACACTTTCCTGAAGAATTAGAAATTGTCATGGAAGGGTATTTATGAGTGTAGTAGTGGCCCTTCTCTCTGTTGATTTCCACACCCCAGTGTATCAGGGAAGTCAGGGATGAATTTGGATGAATGCTTTTTCATATTCCTCCCCTCCCCCTAAGGTGAAATGTTTAAAAAATATGAATACATGTCAGTGTTACAAATTGAACAAGAGCTTTCAAGTGAGCTTTTATCACTGGATGGCAGTATACCATTTAGATGATTTGTTTCAGTTCTGATTATTAATGAATCTGAGTCTCACTGAAGTCAAACACATGCTGCTTTTGTTTTCTTGCTGTAGGTTACCAGTCTAGACCATCAAGTAACTGAATCGAGCTTGGGGGATCAAAATACAACTGCTGGTTTCAGCACGCAAGGTAAGCCTGCCTCAGAGAGTAGATCTCTTTATGATAACACTTGAAGAAATAGTAATTTATAGAGTTTCCAGAAGAAATTTCTTTTATTCTCCTACTTTTTCTTCACTTTAAGGAGAGTGAATGAGCAACCATTCCTTCCTAAGTTTTGTTTCATTCTGGGCTACTCCTCACTTTTACCCAGAACTGGTAAGTGCAAAATGAAACAATTGCTAGATCCAGAAGCATTCTTTTAGGGCATCTCAGTTAACGAAGGCCCTTCTGCTTCAGTTTTTTTGTAGTACACAAGATTTGGCCTGCCAGCTTAGTTACTGGTTCCAAAAAGAACCCATACCCAACACCATTCTGTAGTGGGGCTAAAAAATCCTGGTGCCGTCTTTGCAGTTTAGCACCATAACGATACCTGTAGTGAAGTCTTTATCACTGAGAAAGGTGAAGGGCTATCACTGACATAAATAGACACAAAAAGATTTCATCTGAGGGTGAAGCGCATTTGCTGTATCTCATTCAATCAACAAACATTTATTAAGCACCAACTACTTAGCAGCTGCTGCATTAAGTACTGGTATAAAAAGATAAAAATGAAATAGTCCCTACAAAAAATGAAATAGTTCTCTAGGATCTTCTATTCCAATGGGGAGTCATAATGAATAGTCTACAAAGAATGTGTACCAAAAATAATAATAATAATAATAATAATAATAATTCACAATGACAGAGGAAGAGCACTAAGAAATGGGGGAATCAGGAGAGGCCTTTCTCTAAAGTAACTGGTACTTGAGCTGATACTCAAGAAGAACCAGGGTTTTCAAGAGGTAAAGGTAAAAAGAGAAGAAGCAATTCCTTCCTGTGTTGGGACTTTCAAGAGATAGGGTATAACAGATAGCCTCAGACAATCTTAAAACTTTGTCCTTCAATTTTCATAGCAATTCTAAGCAGGAAGGCATTTTAAAAATACAACAGAAAAATAGACCCAAACCTATTAAACAATTTATAGAAATGTTGTCCAAAAAATGGAAAATATTTAAGATCCTACTATGAGTGTTCAAAATTCCATGCTTCCCAAAATGCTTATTGATTTGAAATAACAACTTCAGATTTGGCAAATGGATTTTGCTTGTATTTTGCTAATGGAAAGGGAACTGCTGAATTGAATGAAAACAGGTTTTTTGAGCCAAGGCACATTCAGTAAATAGATTATATAGTAAAGGATGATATGGTTCCCTATAATTCCACTTCTCAAAAGAACTAAATTATTAGCTGTGTGCTCATCCTAAAAATGTATAATCAAAAGGACACAACAGAGGTTTGAATAATTCATTTAAAAAAAACTTTTTGTGGTTTAGGTATTTGTGGGGTTTGTATTAACATAATACATGACTACAATTCCAAAATATTATATATTTACCCAAACAATAACCAGAGAAATAATTTTAGTAAGACCAAAATGAAACTGAAACTAACTTTACACACATTTTTATGTACTGAGAACTTTACTGAACTCAGTTTTTCATTAACTGTGCAGTACTTTTATTTGTGAGGTGTTTCCTTTTCTCTGGTGATTATCAGAAGGAGCTGTTAACTGGAATACTTTTGACCTTCCTTTTCAAATTACCTTTCAAGATGGTATGGCTTGTATTCTTTTCTGTTTTTCTGATGTGTGAAATCCTGCATAGAATGTCATTATTTTGTTGTGCTTATTACTATTATCCCTTGCCCTCAAGGAATGGGAAATCTAAAAACTAAAAATAAAAAAAACACAAATAAAATGTATTCTTGCGATCTTCAAATGGCAATGCCTGGAGTTAAAAAATAAGATTGTATAGGTTCAGAGAGAGAGAAAGAAGAATGTTTTTTAAGGGTTTTCATTCATTTAATTTCACTTATTTATACATTCACTAAATATTTGCTATCTGCTAACAAAATTCTGTGCTAGCCCCTGTGGGGGATACAGAGTCGAATATGATATATTCCTTGTCCTCTATTAGAAGAAATAAAATATTTACAAAATAAGTATAACCGAGGCAGAGTGGGATTAAAATCACAGGAAGAGTACAAAGGAAGTTCAGAAAAGGAAGAAAACTCTGCTTGATGTCCTTGTCAATGTTAGTAATCCTTTACTCATGCTTACTTTGGAAGACTTTTACTATTTAATTCCCTTGTAACCTTAGACAAATCTCTTTTCCTATCTGAGACTCAGTTTATTCATCTATAAAATGAGAGTATTGGATTATATGAATTTTATTTTCCCTTCCAGCTCAAAACTATTATCCTATATTTGTAATTTACTTGATGGGCATAAGCTTATTCAATATATATTTGAGTGCCTACAGTGTGAAAACAAAAACATCAACAAACAATCATGTATTAAATGCTTCCTCTGGGCCAGGCTTGGTGGTAAATGCTAGGGTTACAAAGACCAAAATGATGAAACAATTCCTTCTCTAAAACAGGTGACTTTCTATTGGGGGAGATAATATGTACACATATAAAAAGATACAGAATAAATATACGGAGAAATTCAAAATAAATACAAGGTTGTTAGAAGGGAAGACACTAGAAGTTGATGGAATCAGAAAAGGCTTTTTATTGTAATTTGTTTGAGGAGAAGAGAAGGCTAATTTGGGTTGGACTATAGAGTATAGGAAGGACAGTGGGTACATAATAAATCTGGGAAGATATATTGGTGCCAAGTTGTGAAGGGGTTTAAAATCAAAATGGAGGAGTTCTTTTTTTTTCTTCTAAAGACAATAAGGACTCTGGTATTTGTTGAGTTGGAGAATCATCTGCTCAGAGCTACATAAAGAAAATCACTTTGATTGCTGTGTAGAGGATTGATTGTAGTGGAGAGTGACCTCTGGCAAGAAGGCCAATAGAAAGGCATTTTGATAGTCCAGGTGAGAAGTGAAGAAGATATGAACCAAGATAGTGGGTACATGAAGAGAAAAAACAGGATAGAGGCAAGAGATGTGAAGATAGAAATGGTAAGATTTGACAACTGATTGGATATGTGGGGTGAGAAAGGATTGCAAACATGGTGTCTGGAAAGATGTTAGTGCACGTTACAGAAATGATGAATCAACAAAGGATACCGAGGAATGATCAGACAGGTGGGAGAACTAGAAGAAAAGAGGATGTCGAAAACTCAGGTAGGAGTATGCAAAAGGAGATGCTGGTCAATAGTGTCAAATGGGAAGCAGAGAATTATTATGCATGCAGTAATAAAGGTGACTGTCTAGTTGGGGAGATGACATACTCAAAAGCCTATAACACAAAGTGGAACGCAAAAGTACAATAAGAGGTACAAAGAGCCACATTAGTTCAGAGGAGAAATTGTTTTGGATTGGGGAATCAGGAAATATTTCATAGAGGAAGTAGTCTATGACCCAGGCTTTGAAGGTTAGATTAGGACCTTCAGGATAACTCAGGAAACCTGGGTAACACTTTCATTTAGGGGGCAGAAGGAAGAAGAGGAGATAGAATAACCAGGAAGCTACTAAGTAAATCAATGCATATGGTATCAAGCAAGGTAGAATTGTAAAGAGTCAGCTATGTCATAAGCAGAAAAAGGTGTCTTCGGATTTGGCAATCTGGAGATTATTAATGACCTTTGAGAGAGAGAAGATTCAGTGGAGGGGTTAGGAGCAAATGCCACGTGGAAATGGGTTTTGAGAAATAGGAACAGCAAGAATGCCAGCAGGCCAGTGGACTTCGAGGGAATGAGGGTGTATGAGTGTTTCTTCCCTGTTCATGGATCTCTCTTTATTAATAGAACATCTGTAAAAGAGCTGGAATTCACCCCTCCCATCCCTTTCCCTTTTGAATAGGACTCCTAAACTATATGATTAGCTCTACTCCCTCTCCTGACCAGCAGTGCTACATCATCTCCACACATCCCACAGAATGGAATGGGACTAGATCCATAATTTAATTAGCATACGTATCTCAAATTCAATATGTCAAAAACTGAACTCATTACCTTCTTCTCTAAATCTTTCCTTCTTGAAATCTCCCAATTTCATTTAATTTTCATATTTTAGCAAATATCTATTAAACGTTTACCATTTCTATAGTGGGTACCTCAGTCCTTCCAGTAGCCCCAACTTCACCACGATGGAGTCATCCTTGACTCTTCCATCATCCTTGCTTTCCCCAGATCTAGTCACTTACTGAGTCTTATTGATTCTGTCTCTATATAATATCTCTCAAATGCTTTCTTCTCTACGTTCACACATCCCCCACTACAGTTAAGATATTTATCACTTACCACCTTAACTATTACAATGGGGCGTTCCCTACTTCCAGTCTCTCCTTTCTCCAATCCATATTTCCACACAGTTTCCAGAATAATCTTCCTAAAGCACAAAAGTGATCACATTATTTTCTTGCATAGTGGCTCCCTGTTATTTCTAGGTACCTAGGTGGCCAGTGAAGAGAGGGTTGCCATTGAGGACAGGAAGACCTAATTGTGCCTTAGACAATCACTGGCTGGACTACTCACTTAACCTCTCACATCCAATTTTCTCATCTTTAAAATGAAAATAATAATACCTATCTCCCAGGATTGTTGAAGCTCAAATTAGATAACATATGCAAAGTGTTTTGTAAACCTTAAAGCATTATACAGTATAAATGCTAGCTATTATTATTGTAGCTATGATAGGATAAAATATGCACTCCTCAGTTTGGTATTTAAAGCCCTTCATAATCTGGCTTCAGCCCACCTTTGTATGTATAATTCACAATACTCCATTTCTTTTAGTTTACCTTTCAATCAAACTGGCCTATTTGTTGTTCTCTAAATTCAGAATTCTTTCTCCTTATTCCACATCTTTGCACAAACTGTACCCAGTGCCAGAATCGTACTTCCTCCTCATAGCTCCATCTCTTAAAATCCTCCCTTCAAGGATTAGTTCAGGTGCCACCTCTGCTGAAAGCTTTCTTTGATATCATTAATTATTTCTCTCTTCTCAATTTATCATGTGCTTAATTAGCTGTTTAATATCATGTCTCATATAATATAGGTCCTTGAGGGCAAAGACTATTTTTTTCATCTGTGTTTTGTGTTCCTATCACCTAACATAAAACTTTTCATTAGGCATTCAGCACACTTGTTGAATTGAATGTTCAAGGAAGTAGAGACAAGGAATGAAGATATTTCTTTCAAGACATCTGGTAGTCACAATAAGGAGAACATGGTAGTTGCGGGGTGAGGAGTGGGTAGCAAGATTGAGAATTTTGTTTGTTTTGTTTTAGGATGTGGAAGTTAGGGGTAGCCAGAGAAGACTGAATCAGTGGAGAGGGAGAAATTAGAAACACAGGGGAAAAGGAATATAACTTATTTCAATTCAACATACAAATAAGATTCTAGAGGGAGCCTACGGAAAAAGATTGAGTCCCTAAGGAGATAGGAAGAAGATCTACTCTTTCTAGACATGGAGAAAATTTAAGACATGGCCAGGGAAGGAAGGGGATAGGGGTGGTTAAAGGAGTTCCACTTCATAATCTGACTCTAGTCTACTCTTGTAGATATAATCCATTCTGCTTCTAATGGAATCTGATGGCCTTACCACATCCATAAGAAAGTAGAAGGTGAGGTCATCTTTAGAGAGGAAGAGGACTAGCTCATAGAATATGTACTGCTGAAAAGAGTTCAAATATCTCATTTCAAGTTAATATCCCTCATATGTACATGAGTTCTATACCTATGTTTTTTAAGGCTATTATCTTTGCTACTTACATCACTGAATTTGTGGAGGTCTAGTTTGAGGCTAGAGGTGGTTAGTTCATTTTCAACAGAATTATCTATCCTCACTGTGGCAAAAGACACCATTTTCTGGTTGAACAAGAACCTAGCGCTAGTGAACTTTTAAAGGCATTAAATTCTTGTTAAACACTTATTTAGCCTTCTGTGGAGAGCGCTTTAGTGATGTTATCTTCCCGGCAATAGGTGGATCTAGTGTCCTTTGAAAGGCTGGGGTCCAGAACTGATGTTGAAGCATTTCTATATGTTCTGTTTGAGATCAATTACCTCCCATCCACACTCCCCCACCCCAGCACCAAAAAGCACTGGTCACTTGGAACCAGAGAGTTGTGTGATGCTCACCTAGATTCTTAAAAAAGTATTTTTGTATTATAATTCTATGGTATTTTATATCTTAAGGTCTGAAAGGATAATAAAATCTCTGCCAAAAGTTTTGAACATCATACAAGAGAAAGAGAACTCTGGTACTTTTAAACTTCAGAGTTTTGTACAAGGCAGATAGATACTAAAAGGTATAGATAGAGATGATGCAGGTATCATTTTTCCTATAATTTGTATTTTGCTATTTTGTTCCATCTGTCACTTAAAGCATTCAATGTTAAAGCTTTTGGTAACGATCTTCTTTTGTAGTTTCCGTTGATAGTACTTCTCTTTTGGTGTCTGAAGTTGCTGACATTCCAGATCATAGCTACTCCTCTGAGGACCTTTGTTCTTTGGAAGTTCAAGGCTCTCTCCGTTCTGCAGACTTTTCTCCATATGGTACAATCCGTAAAGCAGCCACGGACAGTAGCTGTACCAGCTTGGATCGCAGCATGCGATGCAGGTTCCACAGGACTCACTCACCATGTTCCCCCATGGAGGCTAGAGGCTGCCGGCACAGAGCCTCTCTAGACAGATCTCAGATCCAGGACTATGAGAGCTCTCCTCAGAGATCTCCAGACTGTTCTGAGAATTACAGCTTTTCAGAGTCCCAGGGCTCTGTGCGGGAGAATCAATCACAGCCACAGTTGAAACAGATGAAAATGTGTTGTGGGACCTTTAGCCAGTCTTCTGCAACTCATTCCCAGTCCTCTCTCTGTTCAGTTCCTGCAAATACTTCATCACACCATGGCTGCTTAGAGAGAACTGTTCCTCCAAGACGCGTTAGGAAAAAACGAATTTCAAATATTGTCCGATCTACCAGTGATCCTATTTCATGTTCATCCAGCACAGAAGGTAAATTCTTTCAGACATGATGGCAGGCTGGGGTACACACTGACCATCCCAAAGTTAATTGTACCAGTTGTCACACTGAAGTATGGAACAACTTGTTTGTGTGGGTTTCAGTTTATTCTTTATTTTTTGCATTTCAGTCTCTTTTATGTAACCTTTAAAAGTTTGGGGCAAAGCAAATGTGAGTAAGTCCACATGTGTGAGGTTAATACCAGGGTATTGATAATTGCTCTGAATTATATTAACCTTTTCACAATGAGCAGAAAAGAATACAAGGTGAGGCATAACCTTTCAGACCATCTAATCATAGGGCATCCCTTTGATTCATTTCATTAGAGAAGTACACAGGCAAAGATAATACAGATTTAAGTATAATAAAACACATAAGCAAAGAATAAAGTGTTAAGAGAATAGGTTAATTTTATTTTTAAATTTACAATAAAGAAATGGGAGATGTAGACCATAAATACAAGCCTAGAAGAGACTTGGCCTCAGGCACAGTTACATGAGAGAAAGGTTATATAGTTTAGTGGAAGGAACACAGGACCAAGAGACTTGGATTTCAAGCACATGGGCAAATCACCTCCCCATTCCTGATCTATAAAATGGGAGATGGAGTAGAGCCCTGGGTCTTTGGCAGCTTGGATTGTCTGTGGTTCTAAGCTCTCCCTGTGGCTCAAAGTGTTTGTGTCTGTCTCAGGGGTGTGTGTGTGTGTGTGTGTGTGTGTGTGTGTCTACGTGTGTACGTGTGCATGCAGGCATATTATAAAAACCAAATATAAATAATTTTGGGTTATCTTTTGCTTCATATGACTCATACCCATTCTGTCTTCCATTTGATATAGCTAATACAGAGTTGACCATGTTGTCTCTTGGAAGCTTGGGATGAGATTTCATTGGTGGGAACCTTTCTATAAAAAGTTAGATTTGACACAGTCAAATATATGCAGTTGATTTTGATTTTATTTCATGTTATTTTTGTTATATTTTAAATTTTTGAACTGTCTCCTTCCCACCTTCTCTCCTTCCCCACCTTGCACTAGAGAAAACCTTCATTTAACACATACATGTGTATATGTGTGAAATCATGTTATGCATATTTGTATTTATCAGTTTTCTCTGGAGATGGATAGCATCTTTCTTCATAGGTTCTTTGTAGCTGATTTGTATATTTTTAATACTCACAATAGTTTAGTCTTTTTGTTTTTGTATTATGCAGTATGTCAAGTGGGAGAAAAATTAAGCCAATAGACCTAAATACATGAAGGGTTGACTATACAGCAACATGTTTTTTGATCTATGTTGCTTATCTTAAAGACACAGTTTAATAGTTTTCATTGGCTTGTTAAACCATTGATAATTTATTCCTTAGACTTCAAAGTATTTTGTTTTTGTTTTTCTGTTACTTTCTCACCAAGAGCTCCTGAGTATTAGGTATACTCCTATGGCAGCACAATACAGATAACAGGCATTTGGGCGACTCATCACCACTGGAGCTGCAGATGTTTGTTTCTGAAATCCTTTATGTCTATATACTTGTTGATATTGCTATTTTGTCATTTTACTTTTGTATTATAGATAGGTCTAATAACTGCCCCAAGATGAGGAAAAAGATCTTCTTCATTAAATACGTATAAAAGGAGGGACATTTGAGGCTACTATCCCTGCTTCTCTACCTGGCATGTCTAAGAATTGAGCTGTAGATTATCTACTGCTTACTTAAGAATTAGACAAATTTTTTAATATGCAAATTATTCTTTAGGAGCAACTAAGATAACTTCAGAGCTGCATTAGCAGATGTAACCATATACACTGCAACAAGCAAATTGCTTTGTCATATTGTCACGGCCCAAATAAATTATAACATTTCTCAAAGTATCTAACTTGCACCTTGGAGCAATTTTATATGTTGGAATAATCTGACTTTGGCAAACTGATAGTTCCCATAAAGTTTCTGAGTTTCACTGTAGAACATGTGCCAAAATTCTCAGGCATGAAGTCAACTCCCACTAACATCTCTCTTATCCTAACTTTTCTAAGTGGTGATGAGGATCTTGCAGGTTTTTCTTTTTTCTTTCTTTTTTTTTCATTTCCTGATTTAAATACCTATTCTACTAAAGAGGGTTAGAGTAGGTTTTCATTATAAACTGTGCCCTGAAGGGGGAAAAAGTCTTTTAATCTATCTAAAATTTCAAAATAGCTTTTTGTCTTTGAAAGAACAAAAATACTCAGACATATGGAAGATTTCTTCCTCATTTATTTTCATGAATCTAAGATTGAGGGAGTGGGTGGGAAACCACCACAGGTTTTGTAGTAATTGTTTTGTGGCAATCAGCGAGAAGATCTCAGCTACCTTCTCATTTGAGGCTAAAATGCCCCATTCCTATTCTGTTCAGCCCTGATCACCTCTAATACTCCGTGTTCTACAAACCATGAAGGGAATTAAGGAGATAGAGGGTTTGATCAGACCTTGAAATGTAAACGTTATTAATGAGAATCAGTCTTGTTTGTTGTTTCTCCATCAGCCACATGACTATTAAAAAGGGAAAATTGCTCCACACAAAGCAGATTTCCTCTCAATTCAGACACGAAAACTTTAATTTTTCTCTTTATTGAAGTGGGTACCTTGAGGCTTCCTGAAGAAACACTGAGATGCCTCAAGTGTTTAATAAAAGAAATCAACTAGAGATTGTATCAAATTATTTTGTATGTCAAAGTAAAGAAAATAACCATTAACTTGAGGTGTTTGAAAGGCTGAAGGATTTTAGTGGTGTGTTTTTCCTATCTAGGGATATATTGCTTGTTTTAAAGACATTAGCCAATTGTTTCCTTCAACTTGTTTTATCATTTACAATTGATTCCTTGGACTTGGAAGGGCTTTTCTTTCTGTTTTCTTAATGCATGTTTCAGTATGTTTAATTAAATATTCTCTTTGGTTAAAGGAGATACCTCTTCCTACCCACCTTTATTTAGCCAGCATCATGAAGCAGGAATATCTCAGTGGGATTTAGAGACAGGTGAGGTACTGATTTCTAAAATCATCTTTGCATGCATGCCTAACTTTTCTATCATCCTATCAACAGAGTAGATGGTGGTGTAGCTTGAGAAGGAGAGTTGTTTCAGATGTTGCTATTTTCATAGGTGGTGACTGAGCAAAGTATGCTTCGTTAAATTCATTTTCTCATGTCACAAGATGTGATATTTAAATACACACACGCACACAGAACATCTACATTTCCTTTCCCTTTCACTTAGCAGAGTGTACCAGAGAGCATAATTAACTTCAGCCCTGCATATGCCTGCTGATTTCAATGTGAGCTCTCCCTTTGTGAGGCGTCTTCTTGGTAGAGTGGTGGTGGTCATTTGTGTTCTTCCTCCCTCATTTTTAATCTCCCATTGGTTTAAAGCTGAAATGCTTCAGACTACCCATTCCTTTTTTTTTCCTTTTGCTTTTCATTCCTTAACTCTTAGTCTAAGAGCGGTAGGGAGGTAGTCCAAATTTAACCCAGTACTAATTGAGTCAATTGGCTTACCCAAGTTGACTGGAAATTAACTTAGTTTACCCAAAATTCACCTGGACAGTGGGACTGAGACATGGTTAAGGAAATAAAACTTCTACTATTGTTTCTTATTTGTTCTGTGGATACTTGAGTATTCTTACTATTGCTTTCTGTATTATCTTAAGCATTACTTGAGAAACCCAGGAGAGGAGGAATGTCTTTTAAATTAAAAAAAAACACAACAACTTTAGCCTGGCAATCAGGAGAACACTACCTTCTATGTTAATTATATGACATTGTGCAACAATTATTCTGGATCTCAGTATACTGGTTGGTCCATCAATCTTTAAGAACCTATGACTGCCAAACCTATGTAAAACCAGAGGTAGATGGATTTGTTACTAACAAGAAAGGGGTAAGCAATCTGCCTTTAATACTATAGATACCCTAAAGCAAAGGGAGAATATCTTTCTGTTTTATATGAAAAGACATCTCCCAGTCTTGCACTTGCTTGCCCACTGATCTATTGCTTTTTTCTTGCTGAGTGTCTCCTCCTTCTATGACCTTCTTCTCTCCCATCTTTCAGTAGAGATTTGTCTCTAAATTAGTTTTCACATACGGCAATAGGCCCAGGAAGGTTTGATAGTGCCACACCTATTGAGGAGTGAAGGGAGACACCCATCCCCAGTTTTAGCCAGAGAGTCCCAGAGGCTTCTCAGAAAGCTTTCTCCCAGGCATGCTTGTGTTTGGTTTTCTTTGGTTTTGATAGCTTGCTTTAGTTTTTTTTTTTCAAAGTTGTATTTTCCCCTTTATTTTTAGTTTCCATTTCTAGCTCTCACATGGCTGCTTCTGCTTATCAGGACCATTTTTTGCCAGCTGGAAAACAAAGAGATACCAGGAAAGTTGACCAACAATTAAAGCCAAAGGCCTTACAGACCATCTCAAAAGAGCAGCCACCCTCTTTAGTGGACCTTAAGGCCTATAAAGACACAAAAATTTTGGTGGCTAAGTTTTTGGAACATTCAAACTGTAATCTCCCTCCAGAAGTGGAGCATGCGGTGAACACTATCCGATCAGTCATCAAATCTGATGAACGACACATGGAAGAAGCCATCTTCAGTGCCAACATTATAGACCAGGTATGAGTGTTGCAAGGTCCTGCGACAGTTTTTGACTAGTTGTTCGTCAGAGACCCCAAAGTTCTAAATGTGTGGGACAGAGTTGGCAGAAGACAGCTTTAGAAAGGAGCTAAATGACTTCTGTTTCATTTAAAACTTTTCTGTCCCCCAGCCCCAGCTCAGTACACTCTGTTCTTCTAAGGATTAATAAACAATTGTTGGATTGGCATTAACTGAATTGCTATTACGTCTTGGAAAAGCATAATCTATTTGTGTTTCTGTGGCCTTGCCTGGAAGTAGTATTGGCATCTAGCCTGGCCCATAGGTTCCTTGTATTCATTGATTGTATTTCCTGCCTCTTTTCCCTGTCCCTTCAAACCCCATCTCACACATCCATAATGATAACAAAAATCACTGCCTAATATGTGCAGCTGTGTCTTACTTTAGTCATAATTTTATTAACTAGACCTCTTTATTGATTATAATTTTCACACATCTACAATACAAATAATTGATGTTCATAATGATTATTTTTGACACACTACAAGATCCTCAAGGCATTTCAGAATAATCTAAGAAAACTTAAATGATGTTCAGTGTAGGTATGCTCTATTGTTGAGTGTATTCGGTGAGACTTTTAATGATACTGGTTATTGTATGTGGCTTATGGAATCCATCTCATTACTTTAGAATCACCTCTTATTAACTCTTTTTAAAATTGACTATTGTACAAGAAATATGGGGAGTTGTCAAGAAGGAAAGGAAACATTTATTAAGTACCTACTGTGTGTTAAGCGCTTTATAAATATTATCTCATTTGATCCTCACAACCACCTTGGAACATAGGTGCTACTATTATCCCCATTTGACCGTTGAGGAAATTGAAGCAGAGGTTAAGCAACTTGCCCAGGGTCACACAATTAGTAAATGTCCAAGGCTGGATTTGCACTCAGGTCTTCCTGACTCCAGACCCAGTGTTCTATCCACTGCACCACCTAGCCTGTGAATGGAGGAACCTCTAGCTCACAGCTGGATCCAACCATGACCATAATTTCATCTGACCAATGGCAGGTACAGGTGCTATAGTGGCTTTAGGTCTGAAGCCCAGAACATCTCCTTCCCTCTCTCCTCTTCTCCCACCTCAAGAACTCCTATTTAAGGAGGCAGGGGATGGCCACAGGTCATAGGCCAAAGGAACAGTAGGATACAACAAGAGTAGGTAACCTTGACTGACCCATTCACCTCAGGACCTACTGAACCTCTCTCTTCAGCTTTCTCTTCCTCTGGCCATCTCTCCTACATTTCATTCCTTTGCACTCTTTCAGTTGCCTTCTCTGGGTCTTTCTTACCTGTTGCTCTGTTCTTCCCAGCCATATTTCTGTTTCCTCAATGAACTTGGGGTCTACCTTTTTATTCTACGTTTCATTTGTTCAATGTGAAAAGCAGGTGCATTGAGCATTTTATATTTCTCTCAAAAAAAGTTTTTTTACTTCTATGTTACCTGAGACAAATGGTTCTTTTTTAATGTGTATGAAGGAGACAGATACCTTAGATTTAAAGAAAAAGGCACATCCCCTACCTTGGATGTATGTGAGCTATATGTTAACTAGAATAAGTGATTATCTAAAGTAGCTCATTCCCCAGCCTTCTCGTCAGCGCAGAGGTTAGCTGGTTTATCAGGTGGCAATAGGGCTAACCAGCTACTAGTAAGTTCATCAGCTTGCAGAAATCTTAAACATTTCCATGTTTTTGAAGCCTCCCCCCTCTTTTAGCCGTCCATGTTGTTCCCTACGGCTGGCTCTTCTTCCTAATAGTTGCCTTCAGCTTTCCCCAAGCTCTCTCCTCAAACTCTGCATAGAGACAGAGGAAAAGGTGATTGGCAGCTGCCTTGGCCCCACGTGTACCCCGTGCATCAATGTCTTGTGCTTTTGCATCTGCTATGTCTGTCCTCCCTCTGCTAATGTTGCAGAACCACCCTCCCCTACTTTCCAGCCCCCCAGATTTACCTAATGAGATGTGATATGGGCATCTGCACGGCTGAGAAAAAAAAACACCTTCTCATTGAGCATACTGCGAGATTTTTTTCTCAGCAAAAGGGAAGCTAATACCATATTGAAGTGTTTAAGAATTCAGCAGCGACACTTCTGCTGTGCACATTTTTATTGCTTTGCTAATATTATTGGTCATTAATTCCCAAAGGTTAGGTAGCTGAAAAGAGCAAATCAAGCCTTCTGATGAAAAACCGTAACTTCTTACCAGAAGAATTTATGGGCATCTTATGCAAAAAGATTTTTTTTTAAAAACCCATCTTGTGATTTTTATTGAGTACTCTTGAAGTCCAAAGAGTCAAATGCTGTTGTAGTTGAGGTTGATAAAAGATTTTAAAGTTCTTCTCCCAGCCTACTGATTGAGGAATGTTTGGCTTGGGAACCTCAAAACCTTTTCTCTTGTGTTGGAGTCTGAGCTGTCTGTATAATGGAAGTGATGAGCTTCTTTGTGAAAGAGTTGTTCCCCTACTATTCACACAACTTACACTCATTAGCAGAATACACATTGGAGCTGTTGTTGACTTTAAAGAAGAGCCATAGGGGAGCAGTTTCTAAGTTGTACCTAATCTGTAGCTACAATTAGAGAGGAGGGTATCTGGGCTGGATCTCTGGTAGGCAAAACTTACTCTTAACAACCCTAGTTCCCAGTGATCTTATTCTCTTCTTCCTGCTAATTTGTAATAGAATGCTTCACCCTCCCTACGATTTGGAATACCCAAAAGGCCTTGTTGAAATGCCAAGAATAATAATGATAGCTAATTTATATAGCACCTACTATGTGCTAGGCACTGTACTGAACCCTTTACAATTATCATCTCATTTGGTCCTCACAACAACCCTGGGAAGGAGGTACTAATATTATTCCCATTTTACAGATGAGGAGCCTAAGGTAGAGAGAGATCAAGTGACTTGTGCAGGGTCACGTAGCCAGTAAGTGTCTGATTCTGGATTTGAACTCAGATCTTCCTCACTCCCGACTCAGGGTTCTATCCACTGTACCACCTACCTGCCCCAAATGGAATATGAGATACAGGAATAGCCTGCATATGCTCTAAGCATCACAAACACAATGTAAGCCCTCACATTAAATTCTCTTGAACAAATCTTTATTAATTGCTTTCTACAATAATATCATTAATACCCTATAACCAAATTTCACAGTCAAAATCCTGCTGTGCAGTCAGGTAACCGATGGACTGAGAAAGTTTGCCCTGGTTACCTCCGACCCAGTGCTTCAGATCTCCTTTAGAGCCTCAGGTATTCACACAGGCCTGTTTTAAACATGTTTGGTTTAAAGCTTACTCCTGTGGAATCAACTGCCCCCTTTAACAGTTACACTGAATACATTATCACGGAAGTGATAAAAGGACATTATGATACTTTTTTTCAGGCCCTCTGCTTTGTGCACACAAAGACCCAGCTATCAGATACTATAAGATCCAGCCTGCCTTAGGTATTCAATTAAAACAAATTAATTCTTGTTAGAGGCAGCTAGATGGTTCAGTGGATACAGTGCTAGGCCTGGAGTCAGGAAGACTCATCTTCCTGAGCTCAAATCTGGCCTCAGACATTTACTAGCTGTATGACCCTGAGCAAGTCACTGAACCCTGATTGCCTCAGTTTCTTCATCTGTAAAATGAGCTGGAGAAGTAAATAGCAAATCATTTCAGTATATCTACCAAGAAAACCCCAAGGGGTCATGAAGAGTCGGACTGGATTGACCAACAATAATTTTATTAACCAGCTTCTTGTTTACTATGTGGTTTACTGTGTGGAAAATGCTACTAAAAGCCATATAAAAGCAATATACTTTGGGATCATGATCTTCTCAGGGATTAAAAGTGCCTGGACTGAGAAAAATATCTGTGACGCTGCTGTTGCTGACACTTCTGGAGAGTAGGAACCATAGATCTGACTTGTTTTAATCTTGCTGATACACAGTAGACCTTGGTAGAACTAAACAAGACCTGAAATGAGCATTGTCCAGTTCTAGCCCAGAGTACCCCCAGCATGCAGCCATCAATCAGAACCATTTTCAGTTTGGTTTGTATGTGGCCATGGATAAAGAAAACTGATGCTTTAATTCTCATGTGTGTGTATGTCTGTGTGTATGTTTTGTACCCTGAGAATTTTTTTTAATCCTACTCTTCTTTCAGAAGTGAGACTTCCTTCTTGCATCACTGTCCTTGATCTCTTTCCCCATCTCTTATATTAACAGGTCATTGCCAGTTCTCAGCAGAATGTGACTCTCTGTAGAAAACAGCTTCAAGAAGACCTCCATCTGCAAAGCTGTGGTGCCCTGAGCTCCCCACTTGCTTTCTTGCACAGGGTACACCTCCCTCTCAGTCTAGAAGGAAACAGCCCCCAGAGTTTTGTTGAAGCTTGCCGGGAGACCATAATTTGATATTGAATTACATGGACCTGGGGAAAACTGATCCTGAACAGAACATTGAATTTTGCCTTCCCAGACCTGAATGACCACCTCAGAGGAGGGTGGGTTATGGGGGGGGGGGAGAAGGCAAAAGCACCATCCAATCAGATTATATTTCTTATTCATCTGAAAGAGGATAATGCATAGATTTTACTGAAGGCCCAAATGAAATGTATGTTATCATGTGACAAAAGGCATTTTCCAAATGGATTATTTTTGCTCAGATATGCTTGTCTGAATGTTGCTGTGAGGTAATTTCCAGGAAAGTCCCTCTAAACCACAAGAGACCTGTTTATACAACTTGAAAGTTGTATTTATTTAATGTACCTCACAGTGTTTTAACAATGATCAGTGTTTTAATAAAAAGTATTTCTGACTCCTGCTTCTCCAAGGACTGATTGGAGTAGAATCAGAAGAGGATGATACACTTGTTATTACAGAGGCTCTGAATATTACTACATTTTCAGGTTTCTGTGTATGCTTAGCATGTCAGACTTATGGATGAGTCCGACAAAACTTGAGAACTGAAAGGTGTATATTGTCATAGCTTTTCTCAGAACTGCCCTCAGATGTACTTAAGAGTTTCAGAAATAGCAGTACCTAAGTGAAGGGAGAAGGGGTTAAACTGGCCGTGCCTAAAAGGTGCCATCCAAAACCCACATCAAGGCATTTCCTATAAAGCTGTCCAAACTCTGCATGTGAGTTTAATGTTTTTGCAGCCTTCTCTGCTACAGATTCAGAGCCATGGCTCAGAATTCTCCTTTAATTGGGGCTTTTTTTCAGATATGGATTATTTGATGAGAATATAGTTCCTAGTGCATAAGCATTTACATTACTTCTCCTAACATGGTACTTAGTGAAAAAAGTACTACTAAGTGGAAATCTTAGAGTGCCATCTTATCAAAATCTAATCTTGCAGCTCGTTAGTGTGAGCAGCACAGTCAAGGCAAGCTTTCAGACCTCAGCTTGCCACTGAATCGATGCCAATTGGATAGGCCTGATATGCAAGGCTTTCCTAGTGACACTTACAGAGCCACAAGCTGTGGGGGTCACAAGGATGGTTTATAAGCAGAGTCACTTAACGGAGCTATCCTTCTGGCTTTCCTGATTTAATCCCAGGTAAATTTATACTCAGGTTCTTTTTGTGACATCATAATTAAATATAAAGCCCTATCTGGGGAAACAACATAGAACATATAAATTAATACTTCTCCTAGATTGGCAACAGTCTAGCATGTTTCACTTCTTTGAATACCCAAAGAACTTTATAACATTCCCAATTCATCTGAGTGGTTTTAATTAGAGAAGAAAATCTTGCCGGATTTTCAAATTGAATTTCCCACTTTAAAAAATGAAAATTATATTTTGAGTCTGTTAATGTGGACTCTTTGGGGAGGAAGGGGATGCACAGTACCACTGCTGCACAATTGGCAGTTGATGCCAATTTGAAAGGCTGTTCTTTTTATGCTGGTGATGACATAGTCTGTAGCTTAAACATGATTTGAATACTTCATTTGCTACAACCCAGGACTGACCAGTTAAACAAAAGTCTTGTCCTCATCAGCCCTTCTATCTCCCCCAGAAAAAAAAAAAGGGAACAAAAAAAATACCATAATTCAGCATTGTTGGTAATGTGTGACTTACCAATGCCCAATGCTCAATCTAACTCTTGTTGCAGAAGATAACTGTACCTCCAGGACTTGTGACCTTGAAGAAAGGAAGCTTATTGAATGATGGAAGTACTGCATAAGTCATAATAAGTATATACTGAGAGCCAAAGAATTTCATAAAGCAAATAACATTTGTTTAGCACTTTACAGTTTTATGGTGCTCTCACATGTCTCTCATTAGGTCCTTACAACAAATCTGTGAGGCATCAAACCTGGAGTTCAAATTTCATTGCTGCTACTTTGCTACATTTATAACGTTGAACCACTCACTTAACCTTTTCTAGACCTCCGTTCCCTCACTTATAAAATAAGGTATGGAACTAGATTCTATCTAAGACCGCCCCCCCCTCCACCTTTTAAGTCCATCATCCTGTGGCTTGCCCAAGATTGTTGCTGTTGTCGTTTCAGTTGTATCTAACTCTTTGTGGCCCACTTTGGGGTTTTCCTGGTAGGGATACCAGAGTGGTGTGCCATTTCCTTCTCCAGCTCATTTTACAGATGAGGAAACTGAGGCAAACAGGGTGAAGTGACTTGCCCGGGGTCACACAGCTAGTAAGTGTGTAAGGCCAGATTTGAATTCAGGAAGATGAATCTTCCTGACTCCAGGCCTCATACTTTCTCCACTGCTCCACCTACCTGCCACGTTGCCCAAGATACTCTCACTAGTAAAGGCTGGAGCTGGGAACCTAGTACCTAGTTCCTAGGTTCTAAAGTCCAGTACTCCTATCACTCTACCATCTTGGTAGGAGTTAAAGCAGATAAATTTCTATCCCCATCCCCTTAAAAGTCAAACCCACACATTGACATCTTAGGTTTCCAGAGACACAGAGCCTCCCTTGATGTTGGGTATGCATCATTCATTTAATCATTAGGCAACACAATGCAAAGACTGCCTTCTAACTAGGATAGGAAGAAGATAAGCAGATGACAGGAGAGTATTCTCACCCCCACAAAGTGACTTCAGTGAAATCAATCACCATTATTGAAATTATTTTAGCAGATGCGCGTTTCCAGTTGCATTGATGTGACACCACAGTGACATCCAGTGGCAACCATTCATGCTAATAGCAAGCACACCAGCCCTCTGAATTTTATAGCTGAGAGCTCTTATGCTCTACAGCCCATTTAATGACAATGGGATGGGGTATTTAGTAGCTATTGGAATTACTGAATACAGTGGTTGTGGAGCTCCCTTGGTGTGAGGCCCCAAATTTTAAGAGATGCTGACTATTAAATCCTCAATGAACAAAACAGTCCAAACAAGCACCTTTTGTTTATTACTTCAGATTTATTAGTGGGATTAGCTTAATTCTTTCCTAAGGTCAGTTGCATGCAACACATAGGTTACTCCTTGAAATACAGTAATCCTAAAGCTTTAGTTACTGCATGGTAAGGCTTCTTAAGTCACAGTGTATTTCTTCAAGGCCTTGGCCAAAAAAAAAAAAAATAATCAAGACAAAATGACATCAATTAACATTTATCTCAGTAATGAATACAACTTGACTACATTTTACTTTATCTATACGCATTCTAATACTGTTGATGATGATAGCTCCTTGCTCACCCAAGATAACTTGTATCCCTGACTCATTGCCTTAGGATTAAAGGGGTGGTGATGGGAGGAGGGCTGTTGCCATTTTTTTACATGTGTAAATATATATTCAAAGGACTGTAGGAACTCTAGGGCAGCTCTACCCCTCTCCAGAAGTAACAGGTAAGCATGGCTTGACCACGGGGAGCACTGCATGGTTGCAAATGGGCAAGGAATAAAATGCCGAAAGTAACATTTGCACAGATTGTGGAACGTGTCTAGTACAAGAGTAGCAGTCTTGTTCATGATGATTCAAAGTCTTAAATCTGTAGGAACAGTTTGTCAAACTGAAAAGTCAAAAACATAAATATGTATATAAATAAATATTTTGAGTTTTTACCTTGTGGCCATCATCCTTTATTTAACACAGGAAAGGCTCCTTTTGTGTTATTAAATAAACACATTCACGTCTTGCCAAAATTTAATTACCAGTTACACATTTGGAGTAATGAATGCTAAGGGATACTGCTGTGGATTCGACTTTTGAAGCAACTGAGTCTCTCTCACACACACATTTTACACCATCAAATAACACCTCCATCAGCTCAGTTTTTGAACCTCGAGGGATTGGATTGGATAGTAGCATCTGGTAAGTCAGCCATGTTAAGATTTCTTTTTCTTCACTGTATCCTCTTCCACAGACCCATTCATCAATCACATTCACCACAGTTTCAAGTATAACAGACAGACATCTACTTTGCCACACAAAGGTACAAATAAATATTCCTGTGGTCAACTGCAATGAGAAAACAGTTCAGAATATGTTGCAAAATACTTCAGTGTTTTACAAAGATCTGGTGTCTGTGACTCTGGTCATCAATAAAGACACATCACTTTTTTTTGGCAAAAAGAAAAAAAAAAGGAAGTGGGGAAGGGGAAGACACTCAGGGAAGCCTATCTGGTCACTGAGCTGCCAATTCAGGTCCTTCATAGCCTTTTGTTCTTAGAAAATACAAGATGTCCGAAGTTGTTCAGAGTTCACTCAGCTCAGGTGGGGGTCTTTGACTTGCCTTTAGTTCTTTTGATGAAAGTCAGATTTAGGCTAGATGTAGAGGGGTGTCTCTTGCCCAGTGAGAAGCCTGAACATTGCGGCTGGCATTGTCTTCATGTGAATCTGTTAATGAAATGAAAACAGATTTAAGACATAGAGATTTGTAGCAGAGCTTAGTGCAGTCTGCCCATTGCCTTTGGAAGCCCCTGTTTCCCAGACCTGAGAAGTGAATCAGTTGACAACAAATAATTCAGCATACAGCTAGATGTGGAAATTCCTTCCATCCTTCAGGGGGAAAAAAAAAACTTTAATGGTTTCACTGAGAGCCTTCTGCTTAAAGTATACATCTTTGAGAGAGCTTGAAAAAGAAAAATTATGATTTAACCAATGCAAAAGGTGATTTAGAACACATTTTATGGTGTTTCAGGCAATTGAGTTTTTCCTATCCCTGATGTTTTATGGTTTTATATATGTACCAAGTGCCTTTTCCTCCCTTTCAGCACAAGTTGATCCTGGGGAATTGAAACATTTGATTTTTAATTTTGACTACAATTTAGGTTTTCAGTCGAAAAGATGCTGGTGCAATAGTGGAGCTCCCCAAAGAAATCTGAAATGTGTTTGTTTGATTTGATGAAAAGGGAAACAAAAGGGTGTTTTCAAGAACAAGATCTCTCTAGGCGCTTGCTCAGGAGAGGAGACACAAGTCCCAGCACACCTCTCTGCTTTTCCCAACTCAAACCAGCAAACAATGGGCTTGTTTGTTCTTGGAGTAAGCTACTCAAAGAGAGAGTAATTATGCTCTTCCAAAACTTAACCCGGTAGGCAAATTGCCATATTGAGCCCAGAAAATAGTGTAGGGGGAACAGGTTATTTTCATTTCCCAGGTTGCCACTTTATTCCTGAAGAAGAGTTTTCTCATGATATATAAAAAAAGAACCATCAGACGGGATTGGGATTGGGGGGTGCCGGGGGATGGGGGGTGGGGAGTCATGGTCTCTGATATTCTCAACCTCCTTTCATCCTTACCCTAACTGAGCTCCACCTACCCCCTCACCTTAGGCCTTCACAGTGCTCTGTGTGCCCCAGTTTTTATTGTGAACAAATTCTTTTAGGCCTTAAAATTTTCTTGGCAACTCTCTCCAAAGGTGACCAAGTCATTCCTTAGCTCCCTAGTACTTTGAGCCAGCATGAGTGAGCTGCTCATTTCTTCTTCCCCAGTGATACTTCAAGTCAGCTTTTGTCTGCTCTCCTCCTCTGCCAGCCTCCAAGTCATCTCTCACTTTCTTCGATGACTTTAACACCATCTAGTTTTCTTCATGACGCTTTTTTTCCTTGACATCATTCTTAGCCCTTGACATAATGGTAACCCTTATATGAAGTCTTTTGAATAACAGTTTCTCCATATGCATCTCCCTATCTTCAACTCCGTATCTTACCACTTTAGGTGCCCACCCTGTCACACCCTGTCACCTCATCATCTCGCACAACTGCTCAACTGTGAAGATTTCAAACTGTGATCTGTCTCCTACACCCTCATTTCTATTCATCTTGTTCTTCATCTTGGTCCTGATCCTGGGCCCTTCCTCCTATCATGTCTTCACTTCTTTATTATTGCCCTACCTGGAACTTTATGTTCAGCCTCCAGATGAACTTACCTCCTACTTTGCTGAGAAGATGGAGGCCTTCCAACATAATCTTCCTCCCAGCTTTTTCTTCTCCACCTGTTTAACTCTTCTACCTGTACTCTTGATTGTAGCACCCCTTCATCCTTTGTCCCAGGTTTCAACTCTCTGAACTATTTAGTCTCCACTTCTCCACTAATGTTTTTTCACAGAATCTCAGTATTAGAAGGAACCATCTATTTCAACTCATGGCAGAGCAAGAATCCCTCTACAACATACCTAACAAATGGCTATCCAGCCTTTATTTCAGTGAGGGGAAGACCCCCACTCCATCTCCCAAGAGATTCCAGTCCATTTTTGGAGAACTCTACTTATTAGGATGATTCGCCAGACAGCAATCCTAAATCTGTCTCTTATGGACTATTTGTCTTTCCCTAAACTATGTATTTTGTGCTTCTCTTATACCATTTAATTACATTATGAAAAAAAATAAAGCAGTATGTTCACATATCCTCACTTGTAATTATAAGCACTATGAGGACAAGATTTTTCTTATTCATCATTTGAATATCCCTCAGTGCCTAGAGCACAATATAAATGTGCTGAATCAAATGAAATTAAAAGGGAAATTTTGCATGGGATATCTATCAATAATCAAAATCCATATTTTGACTTGTCTAAAAAAAGGAACTATCATCTTTGATGAATAAAAGATGAGTCAAATGATTTGTGAATAGAAAAGAGATGCTGGCTGAGTTTAATATGGGGTGGGGGGAAAAGCAAGGCAAGGTTTTTGCTTGAAAGAAAGAAAGAAGGTGGTTATTTGATTGCAGCTATTTATGTAATTAATTACAGGTGTTCAGTTACCTAGTTTTTTTCCCTCAAGGTCACTTAAATAGCATTTCTAACATTAGCTATGATTTCCTTTTTGTTTTTAATATAATGATTTGCAATACAATAGTCATACATTCTCTTGTCCCTTGTCTACTGATAATAACAAAAGCGAATAAATGACAGCTAATGGGGACCCCTTTGTAATCACAAAGATGTCACCTATAAATTCTGCAGCTGTCATGTCTACATGCAAGTCCTGTTGTATGCTGGAAAACTCATCCATCATACTGTTGAGATCATTGCTGTATGTATCATGAAAAGTGTAGCAAGATTAAAGGGAGGATTAGAAAAGAATGGAACACATTTAGGGCAGTAAAAGATGTTTAGGGATTTCAAGATGAAGCAATATATTGCGGATAAAGTAGAACACATTCATGTGGGTTATTCCTAATTCTCTCAAGTCTGTAAATGCAAAATTCCAAAGTGCTCTCCTAACCACACCACACCTCAATTAGAAAGGAAATAAAACAGAATCCAGGAAAAATAACCTCTAAGTTGATTGGCTACTGAGACAGCAATGACTTTTTACACAGAAGGGGATTCTACCCCTCTTAAAGAGGGCTGCAGAGAGAAGCAATAGTGCAGATTTATCTAGCTTGAAAAGGAACAGAGCAGGCTAGAAGTAATTAATTGTTCCTTCCCATAACTTCTGCTATTAACTGCTCTGGAATTAGTAAAAACAAAACAGTTTCTGGACAACATAATAGTTAAATAGCCTTCAAAAGAAATTTAGTTATATACTACATAAAGCAGAAGGGAGAAAGAATTCAGTGAGAAACACACTTGGACAATTAGCAATGTTGGAAAAACAACATGCATGCATGGCCAAATTCAAACCACCTGGCATTTTCCCTGTGTAAGTACAGGGAACATTGAATTCAGAAGGAGTACCTTGGGAATTTGGAGGACTAGTCAAGCCAGTGCTATAGCACAACCCTCAAATTAATCTTCTGTCACCCAGCCAAAATATCTAAAAGGACATCGAAGCTTAGCATTCTAGGTTTTCCAAGACTATGGATGAAGAAAAAGCTATCCACAAAGTTAAGATGGCAGCAAGTGTGAATTATAAACATTCCTATTTTTGCAATAACTATTTTAGGGAATTGTTCCTTTCCATTCTGGGGAATGGGCCTTTGGCTAGGGAATACTTGATTAGGAAATGTCAGGAGCTCCCTTTATGATCCCAACCCAGAAGCCACACAGGCCAAAACATTTGGTTTTTTCAGCTCAGCTACTTGCTTTACAGAATGGCCAAGGGAACCAAACATGAGTCTCAGACCAGAAGTTTCCTAATAGACCAGGCAAGTCAACATATACTGCAACCAAGCAGATAAAGAAAAAGGATGTTGCTCTAGGAATGCTACTTGAAATTCAGAGGAACAAGGAAGGAGCATAACGGAATCTTGAACACACATTTGGAGAAAACATTTAAAATTAAGAACCAGTGAATTTACAGTTGCTGCCATACACTATGAAGCAAAACTCCAAATCTGTCTAGAGCATAAACACTGTCAAACCCATACCTGGTGGACTGCAAGGTCTACAATCTCAGTATGAGTCAACAGTTTGAAATGGCAACCAACAAACCATTTAATTCTTAGGCTGCATTATAAGAGGCATAAGTTTAGAAAAGGGGGAGATAGGCTAGCTCTTTATTTCCCTGATTAGGCCATATTTGGAGTAGTGTGTTCAGTGCTGGGCAGCCTGGTTTTAGGAAGGACATTGACAAGCTGGAATGTGTTGAGAGGAAACTATCTAGCTCGGTGAAGGGCCCTGGGACTGTAAAACAAAGATCAATGAAAGGAACAGGGAACATTTAACTCAAAGAAGAGAAGACTTAGAGGAAAGTGTGATCACTGTCTGTAAGGACTTGAAGTATTATAACATGGATTATTTTGCTTAATAATAGATGGCTATTGGTCAGGGATATTGTAGAAGGGATCCTTCTTAGTCACAGGTTGAACTATTGGCTTCCAAAGGTCCTTCCTTCTCTCTCTGAAATCATGGGCCTAATTCAATGAGTAATAAAATTAGGACATAGGTCCTATATAGCCCATTCCCTTTTCCTAAGCAGTCATGGGTCATTCCATAGGCTCATTAATTTTCTTCACCTCCACATTCCCAATAAGAATATATGTGTAATAATCTATATATATGCATTATATATGTGTGTGCATACATACACATATTTTAAGGCCCTTGCAGTTCAAATATTGTATTTTATTAGGATTGTTAATGTTAAAACCAAAAAAAATACATAATTGTAAAAGTATACAATAGTTCATATGTATACTTTTATATGTTTTATCTGCTTTAATGCATGAAGATGTTACTGCCCCATCATCAAAAGGACACTGAACTGCTTTTCCAGAATCTGTGATTGATTTTGCTAAGCTGGCTAACCTCTTTTTCCCTTCCCGCTGGTGACTAATGCCACATTTCCAAGATGGCTGGCCAGGGTAAGAGTATAGCTTGCGGCCTTGAACTTGAACTTTTCTCTGTCTGGATTAAAGCCAAAGCACTGGTGTTTTGCACATCACGCTACCCCAACTGATCTAAGCAGCTCTGACAGATTTATGAACAAATAAATCACAGTTAGCAAAACATAGTTTTCAAATTGACACACTGCAATAAGGAATATTTTGATAGGATCATCCTTGATTTTAGCTTCTCCATCAGCCCAATAATCTTTGTTTCCTTGCACATTCATTCACCCACAGGGCTCATCAAAACCTCAAGTCTTGTTTATCAGTCACTAATTTTTAAACATGCTTAGGAATGATGAAAAATATAGACAGACACTTTAATCTCCTTACCCATCCCCAGTCAAGCCTGAGAAACACCTCGAGATGAAAGGATTATAAAACCCATCAGTCTGCGTTCTCACCTCTTTGAATATCAATTCATCTCAGGTCTAAAAACTGAAACATTTTTCATTGCTCCCAGGCCTATGCTATTCGATTGATTTCTTCATCTCCGTGAGGTTGATCAGTCCAAAGGGGCTGACACGTCAATGATTTCACTTAGGAAAATCATATTGTTTCCTCTTTGAAACCATTTGTAAAAGGAGGCTTAATGGCATCTTATCCTTTCTCTCCTTCCTTCCTCAAAATGATGCTGCCAGTAACTGCCAACAAGCCTTCTTCCTCTCTCATCCCAAAGGTACCTGACTTAGTGTTTCAATGGAATGCTGAATATGAAGAACTGTTTTTAAAAAAAAGGCAACAAGAAATGCTAACTGTCAAGAGCTCTAATGCTGTATCATAGCAGCTGAGTCAGAAGCCAGAATTTGAAAGGGAAGAAGGTTAAATCTGCAAGTAGACAATGCTGCAGATGTCCACAGCAAGGGGCAAACAAGATGGGTTTGGGCTTTGTGCCAGCCTGCAGGCTGAACAGAATGACTCTAATCTTACCTAAGCCCACCTTCTTCCTAGAAACTAAGACTTGCCTAGGTGGTTTAGAGTTGAGAAAGGTCTGTTTGTTAATTCCCAATGAGGGACTCCTAGATCTGGCTTGAGTTTGAATTAGATTCTGAAAACATTTAAGTGGCAGCTCCATCTTTACAGGTCTTTAGTCCCTTGTGTCAATAGAAATAACATTTTGACCAGTCAAATGAAATGAAGGTATAATGCAATTGCCTAGCTAGTATTATAATTCTTTACTCCCGTGGCAAATGCACTCACTATTTGTACGAAACTGCTAATACTGCTCAGTCTGAGGGAAACAATCCTGCCTTTTGAGTAGCACAAGCTCAGCTTGGGTGCAAAAAGAAAAACTCCCAACAGAAATGAGCAAATTGAGTTCTCGGTACTGATAGTCTCAGAGGTGATATATTAAGTGAAACCCATCTTGAGAAAGGCAAAGCTCTTCTGGAAAAGACTCAGGGATGCATAGCAACTCATATGGCCAACCTTGCACACTATAAATTGGAACCATTCACTTTTTCATGTTCCCCAGACAGCACTAATGTAAAGTTCATTGCTTGTGATACAGACACTTTGAAATCAGGAGAAAATAACAGAACACTCTTACCTCTCCTACTGAGTTAGACAAAGCTTGAACTATCTTCTCATGAGCTGTGGCCACGACACTTTGTCCATTGATTTCAATGATCCGATGTCCAACTCTGACTCCTCCTCGTTCTGCTATCCCCCCTCTCATGAGGCTGCAAATCTAACCAGAGGAATTAATGATGAATATGACTAGCAAGTGCTATGCCAAAAGAATGACTTCTGGGGAACATGTGGTCCTGGATGCAACATATAAGTCAACATAGGTAAGAGATCAGAAATACAATGGGAAAAATGAATGAATTAATCATAACTCGAATAAAATTAACACCTTCAATTCAATTCTACAAACGTTCCTTTAACTCCTATTATGTTTAGTATCCCTTTCCTAAAATCGTCTCAGAACCCTGTGTTCTAAGATTGACTAGACTGTTACTTACCAGTAAATTATTGTCTTTCCTGTACACAGAAGATTGTTCTGATGAATAAAATATGTGGATACAAGTATCAATTTTTAGTCACTGCCTTAGCACCCACAACAGAAGCCATAAATAGTAATTCTGTACTTAGAACAAGTAGAATGAAAATTGCTCTCCATCCCATTCAGTGGGGTAAGGGCAGCGGAGACCTTGGGACCTTCCAAGACCACTGCTAGGGAGGGAATCACTGTGTGAGGAAGCAGGGCAGGATTTGGGAATATATTTGGGAAGAAGAGCTCACCTAGTGTGCCAAAAGGGGTAGGGTAGAAGCACTGCATCTGTTAGTTTCGTATTTTAACTGATTCTTGCTAAGCAGATGCTATTTCTCCCCCTCTAAAAAAATCCAGAAGGTGAGGAGTGAGATAAACTTCTTTGCATTGAGCTGTCAATGACTGATAAGGCTGACTGTGCGACCCTTCTAAAAGCTGATATCTTAACTGGTCCTAGAGGCTGATGATGTATACAAGTGCTACTGGTTCTTCTCTGGCCAACTGTGGTTGCTCTGCCATAGATATAGATCTGATTCCCTGTCCCAAGGGTCCAGGAAAGCTCAAAAACAACAGACTTCCCCTTTGGGCTTTATTACCGAATTTCTATTTGAGAAATGCCAACCAAAACAATTTCAAGGTTTTACTTCATACCCATCAGATTAACACAACAGACAAAAGATGAAAATAAATTGAAGGGGATTTGTGGAAAGTGAGGGGTTGGAGAGGCACAGCAATGCATTGTTGCTGTAATTCAGAAGTGGTACAACCAATCTGGAATTATAACTAACCATGAAGCACTATGCATACTTTGACCCAATGATACCACAAGTGAGCCTAAAACTCAAGGACTTTAAAGATGGAGGGAAAGGGCCTATATGTACAAAAATATTTATAGCAGCATTTTTGTGTGTGTGTCAGCAAAGAACTTGGAGCAAAGTGGATGCCTATCAATTCACTGAACAAGTTGTGACAATATTAGTATAAGAAATAACTACTATGACGAGACAGAGAAATTAGGAAGACTTGTATGGACTTAGGTGAAGTAAGCAGAATCAAGAGAAAAATGTGCATGATGGTGCTAATAATATGAAGGAAAATAATACGAACAGACTTCTGATCAATGTGGAGACCAGTCACGACTTCAGAGGATACAATGACATGCCTACCATCTCTTGGTAGAGAGGTGCAGAACGAGGCATACATTTTCAGACGGGGGCAATATGTTGGTTTGCTTTGCTTGACTATAATTATTTACAAGGGTTCTACCTAAGGCGTTGGGCCAAAGTCATTGGGAAGTAGCAGTGATGTAAAAAAAAAAAAGCACATCAATGAAATGTTTTAGAAATTTATTTTTAACTAAAACGGCCTGTGTTAAATGTCATTCTCTTTTGATACATTGCAAGAGAGCATTTCAGGATGAGCCATTAGTCCAATTTTGTTGGAACAAAAAAGTATATGAAGGGGAGTAATGTGAAATAAGGTTAGAAAATTAGGTTGAAGGTAGATTTTCAAAGGCCTTAAACTAAACATGGGTTTGCCTTTTTCTACTTCAACCTCTGTGCAAGAAAAAAAAATGAGAATATTTTACTCATGGGGAGTCAGAAGCCCTGGGTTCAGATCCTGGCTCTCTGCCTCTTGCTACCCGCTACCCCGCTGTGACCCTGAGCAAGTCATTCTTCTGAGCCACACTTTCATCGTCTATAAAATGAGATTGTATTAAATGACTCTAAGAGGTCTCCTCCACCTGTATAATACTATGATTTACTCATCAAATTATTACACTTGAAGGAGCCTCCTGGATTATTTCATCAGGCATCTTGATTCAAATACCAGGTCTAAGGTGAGAAACTGAATTAATGATTCCAGAGGAGAAAAGACCGAAGGAAATATGAAAGCTGACTTCAATTATTTAAATGGCTGAGATGTAGAAAAGGAAGTAGAATTGTTCTATGTGCAGAGGGTAGAATTAGGCCCCAACAGGAATGCCCTGGTCATCCGGAGAATTCTACTACAATCTAAGTAGCATATTTCAGAAAGGACATAGACAAGCAGGGATCGATACAGTAGGCACTGACTTGAGAGTGCCTGAAATCATGCAATACATGGGGGTTAGGTCAAGGAATCAGAAATATTTAGCCTGGACAAGGGAAGATTCAAGTTGAGGTTTGGGGAAGGGATAGAAGCTCTCTTCAATTATTGTAATTATTTGGAGGGTTATCATACATAAAGAGACAACACTGCCCAGCAGATAAGGTACAGGATTGTTATTGACAGAAGAGGGATTCTAGAGGGCTGAGCAGGGCAGGCCAGGGACTTTGGAGGTAGAGAAGCCTGGGAAGAATAGGTTTGAGAAACTGAGGAGTGATAGCAGGGAAGGGGAGTCACAATGTAGTCTGCCTGTGACTCAATCACAGGGTTTTGGAGAAGAGGTAGGGGAAATTTGTTAGTTTCAGCACAGCTGATCTTCTCACCACTCTCAGTATGCAAAATCAATTCTGCCCCAGGCCCTGGCTAGTAAGGGAAGGGATGCGTACCCCAGGCCCCATCCTGGTGGTCACATTGGACATTGGAGTCTTCCTGACTCCAATCCTGCACCCTTTCTGAGGGGTTAGGTGAAGGAAGCAGCCTTCATCTCTCTCCAGAGTGTCGCTCCTACATATTCAACTGCCTGCTAGATAGCACCACCTGGACTTCCCATAGGCATTTCAAACTGAGATCCAAAACAGGCCTTTTCTTTGTGACTAAACCATTGACTCCATTGTTTCCTTGTCCTAGGACTGCTTGTGCCTTACCAAATCCCAGCCCCGAGTTCTCACACTTTTCTGTTTCTGTATGAGGGCTGCTGAGTACGTCTGGATGAATTCACACAGCCATACTGAAATGACCCCCACCTTCTAATTCCCCTCTTTTTGCTGAGGGTATTCTCATCCCTCTAGCCACCTGGGTGGCCTGGTATAACCTCTGCATCATTGACGACGACTCCTTTTCCCTCAATCTCCACATCCACTGAGTGGCCAAGTCTTCTCTATTCTTCTTCCATACCTCTCCCACAGTCAACACTAGTTCAGGCCCTTGTTAGCCTTTCACCTCTGTTACTGCAATAACTTTTGAATCTCTTTTCTCTCCAATCCACCCTTCACACAGCTGCCAAGTCAATCATGCTAAAATACAGGTCTGATCATAATACTCCCCACTAAAAAATCATGAATACCTCCCTACTGCCTTAAAAGGAAAATACAACTTCTTAGCTGGGCATTTAAAGTCCTTCACAACATAGTTCCAGCCTACTTTTCCTGACTTAGATCATGTAACTCACATACATGCTGTGTTCTAGCCCAAATGCGTACCTGCATGTTCCATGTACAAATCCAACTAACACGCCTTTGCATAGGCTGTCCCTCATGCTTGAAATGCTCTCCCTTTTTACCTATGACTGGCAAATCAATGGCTCCACACTTCCAGTCTTAGCCCAGGTACCATCTTCTATAGGAGGCCATTCATAATTCTTCCCCCATCCCCATTGTAAGTGCTTTCTTTTTCAACCCTGGAAAATTACTTTATATTTTCTTTGTGTATATATATAGCAGGGGTTGCCCAAGGAATCCCTAATTTATTTGTTGGACTGGAACAGCAATCAAGGAGTGTTTTGCTCTTAAAGATCACAGAGGGCTCTGTGGGTTTCTCTGAAAGAATCTGTCCCCCTTTACACTCAATGAACCAACATCTCCAATTCAGCTCCAGTTATTCTGAACCAATCAGAGGAGTTCATCCACTGTGTGCTCCTGGCAAGGAACGTGTTCCTCAGCAAAGGGCCAGTGGGCAAATTCAGCTCCAATTCAGCGAATCAGTCAGGGCTTCCCCCGATTATCCCTGCTACATAAACTTTATCATTACTTCTGTATATACACGTTGGGTCCCCAGAGCAGTATCTAGGTTTCTGGAGGGCAGGAACAATTTGATTTTTAAAAAATTAACCCAGAACCTAGCATGCTACCTTACATAGAGTAGGTGCTTAATAAAGGTTTTGAATTAAAATCATGTAACCAGGGCAGCTAGATAGAGCAATGGATAGCCCTGGATTCAGGAAGACCTGAGTTCAAATCTGACCTCAGACACTTGACACTCACTAGCTGTTGACCCTGGGCAAGTCACTTTAACCCCACTGCCTAGCAAAAAAAACAAAACAAAACAAGAAAAAAAATCATGTAACCCCTTTGAGGTTCAAACAACTCTAAGACTACGTAGTAAATTGTAGAAGAGTTATAATCTGTGTGGGATAAAGAGAGTTCCCATGCTGATGAAATCCCAGCTTCTTGTATCTTGACTTTTGACATATTGGCATCATGTGGAAGAAAGACCAGACTTATTTTGCTTGACCCCTGAGGCCTGAAGTAGGAACAGTGGGAAGAAGATGAAAAGAAGCAATTTCCTCAATGTAAGAGCAAACCTCCTAACAATGAATGATGTCCTAATATAAAATGTGCTGCCTCAGGAGGTTAGAGACCATCAAATAAAGGCCAAGTGCCATTTGGAATCTTGCAGAGAGGATCCCTGTTCAGATCTAAATTGGACTAGATATCCCCTGGGATGTCTCCCAGTTCTGAGTCTATAATGCAGAACCAGTATGGTATAATGGAGAGAACAATGACTCTAAAGTCAGATGGCCAGGGCTCAAATTCCACCTCTGATATAGAATTGCTTCTTTGACCTTTAGGAAGTCACTTAAGCACCCTGGGCCTCAGTTTCTCCAGGGATAAAATGACAGTATCAGACTAGATGTATTCAAGGGATCCTTCCAGCCCAAGGATGCTAAGATCCAGAGATATCACAGACCCCAGGTAGTAGCAGCATATCCTTCCTTTGTCTCTATCCTAGACATGCTAATGGGAGTCTCTTCCACAATATGGAACCCTTTGAAGGGTATGAGTACAGTTTGAGCTCAGTAACTGTTAACCTCTCCTGAGAAGGTGAGACAAATAAACCTAGGAAAAGAAAACAGTATTGATACAGAGAATATGCCTCCTTCCCAGAGTTCTCTAGCACTTTGGTCCCTGAAGCTGTCATTCTCCCTGAGCCAGAAAAGACTTTTGAATGTTCCTAGACTTGAGGCTAAGTGGTGCAGTGGTTAGAGCACTGGGCCTCAGGACTCATCTTCCTGAGTTCAAATCTGGCCTCAGACACTAGCTATATGACCTTGGGCAAGTGACTTATCCCTGTTTGCCTCAGTTTCCTCATCTGTAAAATGAGTTGGAGAAGGAAGTGGCAAACCACTGCAGTGTCTTTGCGAAGAAAACCCCAAATGGGGTCATGAAGAATCAGCCATGTCTGAACAACAAACAGACTTGGGAAAGTCAAGATCAGCTCCTTTCTAAACCAAAGTCATCAAGGCAGCTGGTCTTTGAAGGAGGGAACTTTTGGCAAAATAAAGCCAATCACTGATCTCAATAATCTTTTTCCCAGAAATACAGCAAAACCATAATGAACTTAAGCTTTTATGAACCTGAACAGAAACAATGACAATGAAAAAAAATCTTTGCAGGAAGCATTTCTTAGAAATCCATTTCTTAAAGACTAAGATTTAATTACCAAGGATAATTCCTAGCCATCTTTTCCAGGCCTAGAAGCTGATTGTTAGGAAAGGTATTGGGGAGAGGTGGAGAGACAATTTGGAAAAGTTGTTAGAAATTTCATGCAGAGCCAGGTGATTGAAAGAAGTTGTTATCCCTCTTCTTCTTCTTCTTCTTCTTCTTTTTTCTTTTCTTTTAGGCAATTGGGGTTAAGTGACTTGCCCAGGGTCACACAGCTAGGAAGTGTCAAGTGTTTGGTCTGAGACCGGATTTGAACTCAGGTCCTCCTGACTTCAGGGCCGGTGCTCTATCCACTGTGCCACCTAGCTGCCACCTAGCTGCCCCCTATCCCCTCTTCTTTAAGGGAATAGCCTTACCATTCTCTTTCAGATTTAGAAACAAGGTATTTTAGAGTTGAAAAGCTTAGAAATCATGATGCTTTGTTTGAATCCCCAGGGCCTCATACAGAGACTGACATATACAGATATGTGTGCACACATATACATATATGCTTATGTGTGCACATATACATACATATGTGTGCAGATGTATAAATACGCGTACATATATACACGTGTGTGGTGTATACACATGTGTGTATGTGCATGTATACATGTATGCATGCATGCCTATATACATACATCAGGTACCTTGTGGGATTTCATTGGCATGGGAACCCCTTGAACTAACGCAGATTACTACTCATTTATAACATATCCTCATGCATGGCATAAATCAGAGCACAGTGATGCTGTAACTAGCCCTGCCGTGATCAGGTCCCCACTTGGTATATATCCGATGGCAGTGCAGTACCACTGAAGAAAAAATTAAAAGACTTAGGTGACTCCAGCATTTACTAGCCATGTGACCTTGGTCAAGTCATGTAAACAGCACCTCAGTTGCCTCATCCATAAAATGGGGCTGACAATATTTATACTACTTATTTCAAATGGTTTTCATTAAGAACATAAAATGTATAAAAAGTGGCTTACAATCACTAAAGCAATATGTGCATATGATTAGTTTTCTCCCCTTATAAGATGTGTAACCGACAACCAGTGTGGAATCTGTGTCCAGGGCCCCTCTGACCCTTTCAGTTCCCCGTACTCTGTATCCTATAGCAAGTGAAGGAGTTTGATTGGTCAGCAGCCTCCCTGCCTGAATCTGTGACATCCCAGGGGGGTTGGGGTGCTTGTAGGAAGCTGCACCTACATCTCACCTCTTAGGAGACACAAGAAATGCCGGAGCATGGGAGCTCCCGGGGAACACAGGAGAAGCAGACCTGCTCACTGTGGGAACTGTTTCCCAAGAATGGACTTGCCTCCTGAGAAGCAGTATACATGTCTAAGAGGGTTAGTTCTTTAGTATTAAAATAAAGGAGATTACAAACTTCAAAGCCTGCACATAAAGAAGACTGAAATATTCAATTAGCTTTGGAAAGAATAAGAGGAGTTAATCCAAATATGCAAAATTCATTTGTCAAAGAGAGGTGCCTAACAGGTATATTCTACAGGGCTTTCAGCTTCTTTCCCTTAAGTCCCCTGCCTGGAAATAATATTCCTTTCTAATAATAATAATAACAACAACAACAACAACAACAACACTTTTTAATGATAATAACAGCTATCATTTATATTTACCTTACTTCAGGTTTGCAAAGCACTTTACATTTATTATTTCATTTTATCTTCACCCTGTGAAGTAGGTGCTATTGTGATCTCTGTTTTAGAGATGAAGAAACTGAGGTAGAGAGAGATTAAGAACTTGTTCAGGGTCACTCAGCTAATAAGAAACTCAAAATCTGACACACTGTTCATCTACTGTACCCCCTGGCTGCCATTTTTCAACCTAGCAATGAGTATTTATTACATGCCAGGTCTGTGCTAGGCACTACAGATGTAAAGACAAAGAATGAAATGATCCCTTCTGTCATGGAGTTTACAGGGAATGGGGAGCCCACCATAGGCCCTCCATTCTTTTTCTCCCATCCTGGGACTTCTACCACCTTTTCTAAGCTGACCTGAGGTCAGCACCGGCCAGTGGATCAGACTGGGAAATGAACTTACCAGGAAGGCAGAACCACGAACAATTGAGTAGAAGTTGCCAAAGGGCAGGTTTTGGCTTGATATAAGGAAATCTTCCTTACAATCAGAAAGTGGCCTGAGCAGCCAAAGGAAGGCCTGGGTTCCCTCTCATTTGAGTTTTGAAAGTGAAGGCTGTTTGATTCTAGTTGTGGATACAGTAGAAGGAATCTTCAGCCAAGGGACAGGGATGGGCTGAATGCCTCAGAAATCCACTTCAACTCTGGGATTCTGATCTGATAAAGAGTCCCACCAAGGGTAGCTGAGGGGTTAAGGTTACTGTGCTGAAATCTCTTTCAGAAAGGATCCATGTTTCATTGGAGAGAAAACAATTACAGTCCTTCCAAAGGGCTTGGAAGGGAAGGAGGACAAGAAAGGGTGGGCCTGCCCCTTCCCTCTCTTCTCCAGAAGCCGCTTCATTCCCGAGAGCAGGCAACATATGGAGGCCCCAGGGAGAGCAGAGGGGTTATTAATCTCCCAGTGATATCTGAAGACAAAGGAAGAACTGAGTGATGGGGGAGGGGACATACTCCAGATAGAAATCTTATGGCAATCACAGCCATATGATGTATGTTTTTCCGGCTTGTCCTATATGGATCACAAGTTATAAAGGATATAATCTGACTTTCGAGGCCATGAGTCTCAAAATGAGGAGATTATAATGTTAAATATTCATTTAACTGTATTTTACGATATTTAAAACGCACATAGAACTTTGAGGCCCTTTCACAAAATCAGTGCTTTATAGTCTCACAACAACCCTGTGAGGCTGATACTCTTAGCCTCATTCCATGGATGAAGGAAAAAAATATGCATGGCCTTTGATCCAGTGATATCCCTGCTGAGTCTGGACCCCAAGGAAATCCAATGAAGAGGAAAAGGAGCCTCATGTACAAAAAGATTTGTAGCAGCTCTTTTTGTGTTGGCGAAGTACCGGAAACTGAGAGGGTGCCCGTCAACTGGGGCATGGCTGAACAAGTGATGGTATATGAATGTAATGGAATATTCTTGTGCTGTAAGAAAGGACAAATGGCGTGGCTTCTGAGAAAACTGAGAAGACTTTTGTGAGGTGATATAGCGTGAAGAGAGCCGAACCAGGAAAATGTTCTATTCAATAGCAATAATACTGTGAAGACAAACAACTTCCAGAGGCTTAAGAATCAAACAAAATAGTTGAGAGTCCAGAGGATTGATGATGAGACTCTATATACCCACTTCTTGACAAAGGGGACAAGCTCAAGATGCAAAATGAGCCATACATTTTTAGACATGGTCAATGTGGCAATTTATTTTACTTGACTATGCATTTCTATTACAAGGGTCTTATTTTTTTTTTTAATGTGGGAGAGGTGAGCTGGGAAGAAAATAAATGCTTGTTAATTGAAAAAAAAATGAATGTAAAAAATGTTCTTAAAGAAATAGGAAAAAGAGAAAAAGGGCCTTGGGTAAGTCACAGAATCTGAGTTCAAAACTGGCCTCATACACTCACAGTGGGCAAGCCACTTGACCTCTGCCTGCCTCAGTTTCCTCATCTATAAAATGGGGATTACAATACCACTTACTTCCCAGGGTTGTTTGAGGTTTGAATGAGATAATATTTGTAAAGCACTTAGCACGGTGCCTGGCACATTTAGTAAGTACGTAAAAAATTGCTTCATCCCTTTCCTTCCTTCCCTTCAAAGAGATAATGGGAAGGGACCTTGTATCCTAGTTTTCAAACCAAACACCTGAGATTACCAGGGATCAGTCAACAAGAATTTATTAATCTATGTTGCTAGGTACCATAGTAAGCACCGGGGGTGCAATGGAAAAGCAAAAACGATCCTTGTCCTCAAAGAGCTTACCTCCTAATGATCCTCTAAAATAATTCAGATGCCAAAAGTTTCACCAGTAAGCCGGCTTATGGCACTATGGCTTGGTTCCTCTTTCAAAAATAAACTCAATATCATGCCAAGGAAGCATTATAATGCAACGGAAGGAGTGGTGGCTTTCAGGTCAGAGGACTTAGACTTGAATCCCAGTTCTGACACTGACCTAAGGATGGATAATCTATGGGGGAGACAGTTTCCCAAATGTCAGTTTCCTCATCTGTAAAATGAGAGGATTAAATAACTTCTGAGGTCTTTTCCAATTCTAAATGAATCACTGAAAGTTGCAACTTTCTTGGGGAAACCAACAGAAAGGTCTTAAGCTTGGAAGGGAACAGAGTGTTTTCTATTCAAAGTTTTGTCATTACTGACTTCCCCCTGATCTCAGCACTGATTTTTCCTAGGACTTACTTTCCCAATCTATAAACTAGAAATCTGCCCATTGACTCCCAGCTCAGTTACTACAGAAACTCATATTGCAAACTCCCGATTTCCATGGAACACATATCTGATCTAAATTTTGTATACCTGTTCACATCATTAGTATCTAATGCACTGTTCAGTACAGGCACTTGATAAATGTTTGCTCTTGAATGTCATTCAATCTTTTATTGGGAGCTCATATTTCTTTAATATTACTTCTTGGAAGTTACAAACTTACAAGATGAAATTTTCACCATTTGAGCAGGAGGAATAATTTCTCCCTCCCCCAAACTCCAATTGCTCCTATTGTCTATACCTTTCACTAGATTATTTTTTCATGAGTATATGTGTTGTCTTGTCTCCCCGCCAAGATTAAACATCCCTAAACACAAGAGCAACTACTTTTCTTGTCTCCTCAAGAATGCCTAGAACAATGCTTTGGATAGCTAACTCTCAAGTAAAAAAAAAATCGACTGACTTAACGTTGGTATACAAGACTCAGTAGAAGGAGCACTATGATGGGAGTCAGGAAGCCTGAGTTCTAATAGCGATTCTGTTACTTTGTAATTGTGTGACCTTCAGCATGTCTCAGAATCTTTGTTTCAGGTTTCTCATCTATCAGATGGCCAGAATACCTATCCTACTTCCCTCTCAGTTAATGCTGATGATAAAATAAAATTTTACAAGTATCAGGATCAGGCCTCCAGTCTAGGCTTATGGAATGATAAATCTCCTGTTGCAGGAGTCGAATGATCTGCAAGTTAAACTGGTCAGAGACCTCTGTGAATTTCAGTTTTCAGCCACCACTTTATCTTGCTTGATGTTCTGCTTTCTATTGCCACATATCAGGGAAAAGGAAAAACAAAAACCAAATGCTTGGGGCTTATGGGTCAGTGATTTAAAGGCAGAACTTGAATGAGGTCAAAGCATGAAGTATATGAGTTAAGAAGCTTTTTTGCTAATCTCAGCAGGAGAGACTGCTCTATATTTCAATCTAATTGCCCCCCAAATTGGAAATCTATTTTAAAATCACCTATAACAATGGTAGCATTTCAGGAATGGGATCATGAAGAGGTCAAAGATATGAGAATCAAGACAGAGCCATTTGTAAAAAGAAAAAAAGAGAAAAAATGTCCCTTCCTCTATCCTCCCCTTACTGTACCACTCACATAAAAGACAAGATTTATTTGTTCGAAGGCCACAGGGAAAAGCTTAAAAAAAAAAAGGTGGTAGGAGGATCTTCTTCTTTGGGGCCATTCAGCAACTGCTTGCTGGCCTATCAGCTGATTTTAAATTAAAACAAAAAAAACAGAAATGGAAGGTTTTGTTCTTTAAACAGTGTTTCCTCAACAACCTAATTTTGATTTTAGTGAAACAAGAAACTCCTGCCATGATTTCAGATGATGAATATGTTGCAGGACCTGATTGTTCCAGATCTCCTGCTGTAGTAGAAGTTTTATGGTGTGTCAGTGACAATTTAAACTAATTCTTGCCAGAAAAAGAAAAAGGAAGAAAAGAAAGGAAAAGAAAAGAAAAGAAAAAGTCAGAAGTCTTTTTGCTCACTTTCGGAGAAAGACAATGTGCTGGAGCCACATCTGCCATTTCCCATTAGGGGCCTGGTCTGTTTATTCACTCAGACAGCACCTGCAGCATCATGGAACCCAACTCTTTCTAAATGGCTGGGCATTAAACAAACCCAGAAAGGACAGTTCAGAAAATGCTTAATCCTTCCTTGGCCATCCTGCTCTCACAATTACTAGCCAGCATGGGCTTTTTTCAAGATAAAGCTAAAATAGATTGGCCCCACTGGGGATGTGTCTATCCCCTTACCAGCTGACAATTTCTACGTATATCACTTGGTGGTGACTAGTATGGCAGCTTTGCTGTGGCTTAAGCCACAAGAGCTATACTCACGTCCACCATCAGCCAGTTATCATCTACTTTGGGCCCAGTATGACATCTATATCCCCTCTAAGGCCTCCAGTGTGTGATTGTTTAGGAGAAGTCCCTCTTCTTAGGCTTAAAAGAACAAATACAGAGAAAAGAACTCGTGTTTTGGTCAGGTCCACTCATAACATTCCACAGTTAAAACTCCATGGTTAAGCTTCATTGCCCACCAGCTCATTACAGCTCAGGGGCCTATTGATCAGGCCGTTACTCATGTGACTTCGAGGGGAGATTTATACTCTACTTACTCTCGGCTCAATAAGTGGGGAGGGGAGGGCCCTGTAATTTGAACTCCTACAATAAAGGATAGTACAAAGGAGCCTATTTCTGTTTATCTATGATGGAAAAGAGATGTAATGTTAATTCTTTTTTTTTCAAATTTCTAAGTGTGATTCATAAGCATAGGAAGCTAAGAAAACTCCCTCTACCCATGCAGATCAGCAACTGTTCTGCAATATATAGTCTTAGGCATATGGAGCATTGAGAGGTTAAGCATCTTTCCCAGGGTCATACAGCCAATATGTGTCAGAGATAGGACTCAAAGCTCATTGTTCTAACTCTCGTTAATGAATATTCTGGTTGAGTATTCATACGTGTTTTACATGGATGGTCATTGTCCTCAGAATTCAATTATGTTGCTTGGAAGAAGTAATATATTATTGTAATGGATAGAGATCCAGCCTCAGAGTGAAGAAAACCTGGATGCAAACCCAGTTTCTGAAGCATATCGGTAATGTTGGCATGGCAAGGTCACTTTATCTCTCAGTGCCTCGGGTAATTCAACTAGATAGTTGTTGAACAGCATCTGTGGAGGGTAATTTCCACACTGGGAGTTCCCAACACAATTAAACTCACAGATCCAGTCTTCCTCCCCCTCCCCACAAAAAATACACATATAAGTAAATTGAATGTAATGAATTCTTCTCCTGAGAAATTAAAAGTTACTGTAAGATCTTAGGGTAGGGCTTACCATATGAATATCACTTAATGTTGGGTAGAAGTATTATAAAAGAAGAGGGTTTATTAGATTTATGTTGGTCCTATGACCTACATTATAAGGTAATTTTTAAAGAATATTGATCAGAAAGTAGACATTCAATTTCCTTTTCATTATCTTTCTCATATAAACACCTGTACACAGAAAACTAGAGTGGGGATAAAATACCAACCAACCTCTAGGATTCGTTTGTTTCCTATTACGTAGAAACTTAATGAAGTCTAAAAAAAGCATTCACCCCTTTCTTCTCTTTGTCCTATAAATCTGCTGTGTTGCCTACAATTCCATTCTGCTTCAAAGCCTTCTCCAGTTACATTTTAGTCTTGTCCAACTCTTTATGACCCCACTTGGGGTTTTCTTGGCAGGTATACTGGAGTAGTTTGCCATTTTCTTCTCTGGCCCATTTTACAGATGAGGAAACTGAGGCAATCAGGGTTAAGTGACTTGCCCAGGGTCACACAGCTAGTAAGTATCTGAGACCAGATTTTAACTCAGAAAGATGACTCTATCCACTGTACCACCTAGCTGCCCCAGTTACATATTCACATGTAAGTCTAATTCCCAGTGTTAATTCATTGTCATAAAAACCCTCAAGTTACATTATGGGTTACATTACGCTCATATCAGTCAAATGTGGTCAGAGGTTTTGTATATTATTCAAGTGAAAGAGGTAACAGAACTCAAGGCAAATTTTCCTCAGAGATGTGTCCTTTCTCTCAGCCTCTAAACTAGCAATGTTCCAAAATGGAATAGATTAATTTGTGAACTGAGTAATGGGCTCCCTGTCCCTGGAAGAGTTCAAAGAGGAGCTTGGGTATAACTTGGCAGGAGTGTTACTGAAGGGATTGCTATACCAGGTGGGAGATTGGACTAGATACCCCTATTAAAATTTAATATCTTATGATTCTAAATTAATCCTCCCAGTTTTTCAGGCCTGTTCCTATCACAACTTTAGTTTGTAGGGAGAAAATAAATAATGAAATTTGGGAAAAGAAAGAAATTTTTAGAGCACTATTGAAAGCCACTGGATTAGTCCAAGGATTCAAGAGGAAGGGATGGGACATAGCAGGGAATGGAGAGGAAGAAAGAGTGGGGGAAAGATGTCTGACAATAAGTGTTTTGCTATACAAAAGTCAAGGCAGTTGAAGGCCTATTTTTGAGAATATGATACAAACATTTTTTTTTTCAGGAGAAATGTTAATGCCTTAAAGTTAAACTGATGAATTCTGAAAATCCATTTTTAAATAGCTTTAACTATGTCATCTAAGGCCTTTCTCTAAAATAATGTATTGTACTTTGAGAGTAATGAAGCTGAAAATAGAAAGCACTAGAGCAAAACTAACTCACATGTCTGCAAACTTTTCAGAAGATTTAGGGTAACAGCATTTGCTAAGCTAGCATTGTTTCATGTAGACATATCCTATATTATTAGCTAATATAATTGAACATTAAAGAGAATATATATACATATAACTTATCCACATATCTATATGTGTGTATTTATACACAAAGTAGTATGTACATATGTACATATACATACATATGTACCTAATACAGTTTATGTAAAGACAAATATATATATATAATATATATATATATACACACACACTTATATGTACATATATCTCTGGAATAAAGTCTTAGTTAAGCTAGTCATTATCTTTTATAACAGAAATATACCTAGTACCTCTGAGTTTTTTTTAGTGGTTCTTCTCTGCTTGATATTAGCTTCAACTATTTGTTCAGAAATATGTACATATATGTACATGTGCATTTACGATACATACATCTATTTATACTCAGGTCCATCTGTATGTATTTATGGATACATGCATGTGTGCATATGTAGCATATACATATCTACAAAATCATGTATACATGTGTATATATGTATATGTGTGTGTGTACATATACATATACATATGTACACCTACATATAATATAGCTAAACATAGAACTGAAGCTACTGTTCAGAACAAGGAAAAACCATCAGGAAACTCGTTAATCTGGTACCATATACACTGTCATTGCAGCCTAATCATTTGCTTGTTTAACTATCATGCTATGTATGCCTTGATTACTGGTAATTGGCAGGGGAAGATTTTAAGAGGTCTTTCACCCTTCTAGAAATTCAAGGAATGACATTCATATAGATCTGTAGAAATGAATGCCATTCCCTAGACAAAGCCAACGAATATTCAATTAAGTGAAATATTAGCATCAGTCAAAAAATATAAATAGAACTAATTAATGAATTCTAATTGGCCTTAACTCACAAAACTTATGTTTGATCTTCAGCTGTGACATATATATGGTGTATTGGCATACAATATGGAGTATGTGGCCAACAAAGCAACTTCCCCTTTCCTACTCCACATCATTTGGCCAGTAGTCCCACCCCTTTCAAGCAAAGCATATAGGCCTGGTATTTATCTAAGCACTTATAACACAGAAAGATGTATGGAAAGGAAATAAGTATCCTATAATGATTTGGTGTTAAAATAAAAATGTTCTTAGCACAAGGACCTAGCTCAAAGCAAGCAATTAATAAATTTTTGTTGGATGAATCATAGAATCAAAAAATTACAGAAGTTCCTTAAGAACAGGGATCACATTATTCTTTGTATTTGCACCCACCCCTCTTCCCCAGTGCCTAGAACATAATAGGCACATAATAAATGATGGTTTATTGGACGATTTATCTAGACTTATGGCTCTCATTTAACACTTGGGGCTTGGGCCTGTCCGTGGTCCTGATCCATTAGGATTAAGGAAGGTGCTGGAAGCTGTATGTGCCTACAATTATTATGTACCATTCTTCTGCCCTGCCATCCCCAAACTACAATCGTAGTATGGCACCAGTGGGTTACCCACACACAACCACCAGAAGAATTCAGCAAAGCATTCAAGTTTCAATTTTTGAACTAGCCACTCACAGCTGACTGAAAAGTTTTATTCTGAATGAGGGTTGGCAGGTGAGCTCTCAATAGCACCACATATGTGGAGGAACCTTTGTCTAATGGCGAAGCCCTTTCCAATGCTTCCATGTCAGCCAATCTGCCCTGGTTTTTGAAGGCATCCATGTGTTTGGACTCACCTTGAGCAGTTATTTCTCTCTCTCTCTCTCTCTCTCTCTCTCTCTCTCTCTCTCTCTCTCTCTCTCTCTCATTTGAAAAACTTTCTTCTGTAAAGAGCCAACAGTAGGCAGAAACCTTCCATTAAGGAGCAGAATCTGACCTTATTTTTTCATCAGAGCCCCCCAAATATTAGTATTATTGCACATGGTGGGAGCATCAGGATCCAGAAAAAGCACGACACTCCCTGAAGCCCACAAACTGACACACACCTAGGTTCTCCCACAAACCCTTAGGGCTCCAAGCTCACAGACACTGTCCCTCACACACGCTGTTTTTAGCTTCATGTCACACCCTCTGTTCCATTCACAAACTCACTACTCTTACACTTTCTTACCTCATGAATACAGTCTACTTTCAAACCTCTTTACATACATATAGGGATGATATCTACCACCCAGCCTCTAGCAAACACCAGAGACAAGATTATGTTCCAACACATCTTAATAAGTAGAGACATAATTCATAACTGTGGGCTGCTGTCTCCCCTACACATCTGTTCCCTCTTACTGACAATGTTATACTCCTTGAGGGCCGAGATTATGTCTTTTTTCATCTTTTTTTAATCCCCAATGCCTAACAATGCTTTTCACAGACACAAATACCAAAGGTTCTGAGATTTTTATCAGCTAAGGGCACTCCCCATGTGGAACCTTCCTCCATCAACCCTCTATGACTTAGTAAGGAGTCACATAGAAATTAAATGACATGTCCAGGGTCATAAAGCTAGGATTTGAATTCAGGACTTCCCAAATGCAAGATCAACACTCTATCCGCTATAGCATTCCATCGCCATGCCTTGCATTTTGTAGGAACTTAGGCATGTGTTTAATTGAATCTTTTACATCGGTGTAGGTCTTTACAATTTCAAAAGCATTTTCCTTAAAATAGCCCTATTAAGTAGGTAAGTACAAGTATCATTTCCCTCCAGTTTAGGATTGTGGAAACTGTGGCTCATTGAGTTTAAATGACTTTGCCAAGGTCACAATGCCAATAAATGGCAGAGCTAGGGCTAGACCCCAAGTCTCTTGACTCCCATGTTCTTACTCTTAGACCATACACTTCTGAATATATACATGCATGAATGAATGACTGAATGAAACAAAAACGGCAGCTGGATATTACTTAAAATGGCTTTTAAAATCATTTCATTAGCACGTTTTCAAGAAAAGAAAATAAAACTTCCATTCCTCCAAATCTCCTAACTCTTCAACAGATTTTGAGAGACATGTGTAAACTGGGGGAGGGAAGCAGATTGAAAAAAAGGCACCTCATATCTATCTACTATCTACCTTGATATCCTATGTGTATGTATATATATAATGTGTGTATGTGTATATGTATGTGTGTATGTATATATGTATCTGTATGTATATATGTATATATTTATATACATGTATGTATTATATGTATATGTGCATGCATGTATATTTATATATGTGTGTGTATGTGTATACACACACACACACACACACACACACACACACACATTTATTTATTTATTTTAAAGAAAACTTTATCTACCCTTCCATCCCAGCAGCATGGGCTCTCATTTCCCTTTTTTCCCTCACTTCATCCATCTGGTGGTCTTATGAGAATGAACTGAAACCACAGGATTTCTACTCCAAGCTGGTCTGGCCTGGGCTCCTGGGGAGGACGGCATGGTCCAGAAACTATGAAGCACATCTCAGGGCCTTCCCTGCCCCCCCAATTAAATCATCAGATGCTTTCAGCTGAGCTTTATGAGCTCCGTGAAGCCCCAAGCAGTTGTGTTGCTAAGTAACAAGTGGCAGAAGCTTCACAGGTACCAAGAGTTGTAAATTGCACTGTTTGCCCTCTCTCTATCACACCTCCTCCCTCCCAGATCCACTGTCCCATCCCTCCATTCCTAGAAGAGAGAGAGAGCTAGAGAGGGAGACTGAGGCTAGAGGAGAAGGCAGGCCAGGGTTGTACAGTCCCATAGCACACCTAGTCTCACAGCAAAGTCACCCTGCAATGACCTTCTGTCTCACAGACAGAGGAAATGCTGATGTCTCAAAGAAGATCTGTTTCTGGCATTCTCTCCGCTTCTTTGAGGGGGAGACGGAAGGGAGAAGCACCACATTCTTTTTAAAGTACACAGCCAACTCTGAATAGCTGGGGGAGAATAAAGACGGAAATATGGGATTCAGTTTCCTCTTGAATACCTTCTCTAACTCTCACTGTTCTGAGCTAGGTTTGCTTTCATGGAAATATTGGCAGTCATTTCCTGCTTCCTCTTCCCCTCCCCCTAGCAAGTCTGCTAACTAAATACAATACAATCTCCTCCTCTAATAGCAAAACCCAAGCAATGGGGAGTGGGTAGAAAAAAATGCCAGCTCTCCTCATTGACTCATTACTTCTTGCTTGTCAACAAGAGCCTCCTTTGACATCGTGAATGGTGCAAGAAGCAGTGTTGTAAACAACAATACATGCTGAGCACCCTAGACATGGCTGTAATTAGATCTCAGGGTTTCGTGTGGGGTTTAGAAACCACTTGAACTGCACTTTCATGGTTAACAGTGTCAGCACAGCCAGCCTTGGAATTACAACCTTGGTTCCTCTCACTAAGAACATATCATTTTGCAGATCGCCTTCTTCCTAATCACACAGATGACAAAACCTACTAAACGACATTACCCAGATTTAGTTCAGCCATCTTATGCAGGCACATATTTCATTTAACTGCTCAGTCTGAAAATTAAAGTTTGCCACCTGCCACATGAAATTTTTATATATTAATCAGGCAGAAAATAGCCAGTGGGTTCTCAGGGAGGGCAATAGATATATTTTTCTCTGGCAGAAGCTCCCTTCTTCCTGCTCCACAACCTCACCCTCACCTTCAACTGGAACTCTAAGGACCAAACTGAAACTGTGGATAAAGCTAAGTGGGAGGCCCCCAAAGGCAGCTTCAGAGAGTGCAGGAGGGGTAGAGTCAGGCTCTGAAGTCCTGGACTGCAGCCTTGGGAAGCTGGAGCTGATGGGGTGGTGAGCAAACTTTAGGTTTTCCATAAGGAGATTATAGAAAAATTCGGCTTAATTCAATTCAACAAACACTGCAGGAGTGACTACCATGGGCTGGGTATCGAGGGACATAAGATGAAGATGACATGGTACCTGTCCTCAAACAGTGTCCAGACTAATAGAAAAAACAGACTTCACACCTAGAGGCTCTGCAGATGTGTGCAACGTACTCTAAACACCCTGAAGTAGTATATAAATTCCAATTATTATATTGTTAAGATAGCGTATATGTATATATATATATATATATATAACATATCATATGTCCTATAACATTTTATAATATATATCATTAATAGCAGAAGCAGCACAGTGAACACTTTGCAGTCAAGAAGAACTGGGTTCAAGACTCAAGTCTTGACATGTGATCAAGCCACTTAACTTCTGAATGTTCCAGGCAAAATCGGTTACAGATAAATTGCCAATATGCATCAGCAGAAGGAGTTTCCATACCTTTCCATATGTAAAGTTCCCTACACCAATGAAATCAGAAGTCTATACCCCAGCTCCAACACACACACACACACACACACACACACACACACACACATTATTAATAAAATTACATAAATCCCCTTACTCTCCATGGCAGATTTATATGGAGCTGTAAGACTGCAGTGTAACAGAGATTATGAACTCCCAGTAAATTATTGTGACTAGCACCCACAGAGTGAGGAATAACTTAGATTTAGGACCATAGATTTAGCATTGAAAGGGATCTTAGATGCCAAGGTAGTCCAAACATTCTCAATTTTCATATGAGGAAACTGAAAGATTAAGCTATTCGCAGGGACCTAAAGTCACGCAGGTAAGTGGCAAGAGTTGGCATGCAACTTCAAGCCCTGGAACTCAAGGATCAGGGTTTTTTTTTCTACTGTACTTCAACTTGATATTAGCCCTTCCAGAATCTTAAGATCTCCTTCTTAAGAATACATGCACACATACATACATACACACATGTATATATCAGGCAGAATATAGCCCATAGATTCTCAGAGAGTACAATAGATATATTTTTCTCTGGCAAAAGCTCTCCTTTGACTGTTCATCACCTCATCCTCACCTTCAACTGGAACTCTCAGGATGGAAATGAAATTGTGGATAAAACTAAGTGAGAGGCCCCAAAGACAGCCCTGGAGATTGGGGGAGGGGTGGAGAGAAACTGCAAAGCTAAACTGGGGTTCCTGATTCACCATAGAGAGAAGTTCTAGCCACTCAAGAAAGTTTAAGTAGAAGACTTAGATCAAAGTTTCCAATCTTGATTGATCTCAACAACCAAATACAAAATATCAAGTCATATGGCATACACTAGACCTTGTCAGCAAAAGTAGGAACATGATGAGGGTCTCCTTATCTGAGGAAGAAGCTTCTCCTACAACTGGTGATGGCAGAAACATACTTTTGATCAGGTTGCTTCTTCTGTTTGGAGAATGGAGCCCCACCACCACCACTCCATACCCTTCCCATGTACCCATTATCTCTTTCAAAAGTTTACCCATCTGTCAAGGTCTACATCAAATGTCACTTTCTTCATAAAAGTCTTCCCCAACTCTCCCACTCAACTGCGCCCAAAGACTTACCACCTCTCCCTATGAAGACAGATATTCTTTGTGCTATTATGCTAAGTACATATTTGCTTTTTCTTTCCTGTTAATAAATAGAGGGCTAGGCTTGGGCCCTCTAAAAATAGAGAGGGCAAGTTTTTAATTGGACTAGACCTAAGATTTTAATTTAAATGCAGAACTTCAGATGAGGAAACCATGTTTATCCTTGTAAATCAGGACTTATTCAATCAAGCAATCAACACAGTGCCCTCAGGCACTGTGCTAAGTGCTAAGGATACAAAAAGAGGCAAAAGACAGTTCCTGCCCTTAACATATAGCCTTGAAACTACCTGAGGTACTGAGAAGTTAAGTGACTTGTCCAGGGAAACATAGGATGTGTCAGAGCCAGGATTTGAATTAAGGTCTTACAGATTCCAAGGTTAGGTCTCTATATATCTGATAGACTTTATAAAGTCCTATTCCTTAGCCATCCTGAACTTTCAAAAACTATGCTAGCAAGTCCTAATAAGCTGGAAAGATTTCCTTTATAAACCCAGTGGGGGTGACTGGGCGGTGCAGTAAATAGTGTTGAGCCTGTAGTCAGGAATTCTTATTTCGCTGAATTCAAATCTGGCCTCAGACCCTTACTAGCTGTGTGACCCTGGACAAGTCACTTAACCCTGTTTGCCTCAGTTTCCTCATCTATAAAATGAGCTCAAGAAGGAAATGGCAAACCACTCCAGTATCTTTGCCAAGGAAACTCCAAATAGAGTCGCAAAGAGTTAGATGTGGCTGAAATAACTGAATAACAACAACATGAGACCAGTGATAGATTAGACAGGTGTCTTTCAGAGAGCAATCAAGCTGTGGTTGGGAAGGCACATTGCCAAGTCAGTAACAAGGTAATGGATTTTTTTGATCACGGCAATGCTAAGACCATGTATTAAGCTGCAGAGAGTTAAAATCCTATTTGGTAGACGGAATACCCATATAGATAAAATTACTGTTATTCAATAAGTATTTGTAGCATGAATGAACATAGTGCCCCGCCAAGAAATGACAGCAGAGTTTGTCCTAGAACATGATTTCTTAACATCAAGTACATGAACTTTCATTTCAATATAATTGACTTCCTTTGTAATTCCATGTACTTTATCTTTTTTTCTTTCATTTAAAAACATTACTCTAAGAAGGGCTTTAGAAACTTGACTAGATTGTCAAAGGGTCCACAACACAAAGAATTATTATCTTAGAGGTTTTCTGATTCTGTGCTGTCATCACCTCCTCCCCACACTGGATTCCTCAGTTAAGAAGTCAGTAGCCCTGCCCTGATCACGTTTCCAAGGGCAAGTATCCCTCTATATTTGAGTCTCATGTCAAAAGAGAAAGAAGGGAAGGGAGACACAGAGATGGCCCTGGTGAGCAGTCCAGGGACAGAGTAGTTTCATGGTTACACCCAGAGGCTGGTGGCATGGTACAGCAGAATGTGTACTGACTCCAGAGTCAGAACACCTGGGTTCAAATCCCTCCTGTAATGATTACTACCTGTGTGACCCTGGATAAGTCACAATCTTCCTAAGCCTCAGTTCTGTCATCTGTTAAATGAGGGGATTGTTTCCTTCCAGCTCTGGAGGTATGATCCTATGACCAGAAAAAAAAAATAAGAGGGTAGGGGAGCACGGTTGGTAATAGTGACTTTCCCACCTCCAGGGCGGCCAACTATTAAGTGTCCACAGGTTAGATGTGAGAGTGTCAATGTAATGATAATGTCACAGAGAAAGAGTAGGGAAGACATATGGAAAGGGCTTCTGAGTTCATGTTCTGATGGCAGAAAAGGCACCAGGGAAGGACACTGCACTCTGCCGAGTTGGGTCCCTGCTGATGACAAAGGCACAATTTGGAAAATCAAGTTGACATATTCTGCCTAAAGCAGCTGCTCTTCACTAAAAAAAGGGCTGTTCTGCCATCAAGGCAGTAGCTTAATTTCCATCAGAATTAATAGGATTTATGCACAGCAGTGACAGGCAGGGTGCCTAAAAGACTCTCAAAGCAAATTTAATGAATGTGGTAGGAAATTTGCATTTAAAGGTGCATTACCCCTTAGGCAGTCACAAATGCTTCCAGCTGAAAAAAAGAAACTGCTCATTGCTGCTCGAGACCCCCTCCAGACAGAGATCACATTTTCTGAACCCCAAATCAAGACATGTGATTTATAAAAGGCAGGTCCTTTCTCTAAGCTTGATATTTTCCTGGAAGCAGGATTGTCCCAGAAAAATCAGAATATGTGGTCACTTCATATATCGAGGATAAAGAGTTATGTGAATTGTGCCAAAGGAAAAAAGGCCACAGGTTTTCGCTGAATGACATAGAATCATAAGACTTAGAATCTGAAGGGCTATGCTAGAATTTGAGTCAGGTTGGCTGACTCCTCCAACTGAAGGATTCTCTCCACTATACCATGATGAATATACCCCACATGGAACTGTGGCTAAAAAATCCATTGATGATACTACGACAGGGAATCCAGGTGAGGAAACTACCCAAAAGCATCACCAACCCTGGGCACAGACCTCCCATACCTGGTTCAAGGGCAGCCCTAAAAAAAAGGGGTCCCTTGTCAGGCTCATTATTTATAAGGGTTCCTGATGCTAATCCAGTCTACTACTATAGGACATATATCTATTCTGTTTTAAATGTAAGTATTAACATATTAAAATATTTACTCGTTAAAAAAAAAAAAGACATACATGCAGCCCAGCAACTGACTAGACCCAAGAAGGTGAAAGTGATGTCCTGGTAAGATGACAAAGCTCTCCCTGGTGGAGACAGCCAGCCTATGCCGAGTTTTTTTGTTCAAGGCACACAGAGGTGTTCATATGTGAAGGGGTTAATTCGAGATAACCCTCCTAGGCTACTCCTAGACATGTAGACATGGCCAAAATCTCTTCTCCTCATGTCTCTTTACCCTGAAAGAGATCACTTCATCTTGTCAGATGCAGCCTTTTGTTCTAGGGCAGGAACTGGGAAGTGGCATTGTGAAGACCAGGCCTTTCTGCTCCATTGTCTCCTGGCATCATTTCCTTTCAGTTGGCATCAAGGGTATTGGCAAGATGATTGTACAGTGATGAAGCAGAAATAGTACAACTCCCAGGGGCCAGTAATTGTGACAGGGCATGGTGACTGGGAAGAGGGCAGAAGATAGAAGGAAGTGCTGACAAAGGATGCTAGCTAGCATTACCCAGGGAGCCTCATATCTCAGAAAGCCCAGAGGACACAGAGTTGTCACAAGATCAATGAGGTAAGTGCTAAGTATCTGAACATCTGCAAAGGAGGTTTGGGCACCAAGGGGTGTGTGACACACACACACACACACACACACACACACACACAGGTTGGAGTTGCCTGGCATCACTGCCAAATCAGGCAGGTGAGAAAGAGAAAGGTTAACATCTGTTGCTTGTCTCAGAAGTGGGAATGACTTTTAGCATTTCATTTCCTGTATTTACTATAATACAGCTGCCATAAGTACATGTCAAGGAAGTATGATTGATTTGTGCAACAGCCTACGTCCTATTTTCTGGGTCAGTGGGGAGATGTATCATAACAAGGATAAAATCATGCAGATTTATTTGCTTCATCTGTAAAAACTTTCCTTGCACTCTGGGCCACACCGCAATGTATCACAAGAGAAAGCCCAGGAGTTTAATAAATGTCTTCTTTTATTACAGTCCGCCCACTGAGCATTTATCATACAGCAACCTGGCACGGCTGGTCCCCTGGGATTCACCCTGAATGAAATTTCTCACTCTGTTACTGCTCAGGCACCCAGAGTAACACATCACATGGCAGCAGGGGCCTGTCCTCTGAGAATGGGGGCTGTGTGGCAAGAGCCCTCATGTGTCAGAGAGATGACCCACAGGCTGGGTCTCGGGAGCATTGCTGACGGAGTGTCCAGGAAAGGCAGGTCAGCAGCTGAAATTGCAAAGAAGCAACAAGGACAGGGCCCAGGCTTTGGTGGGGAGTCTAATCTTCCTTAATAACTCATTACAGATCTGTCACCCATGAATTTCTCTAAAGCTTGTTAGAATCTGTTTTCAGGCTGCCTCACCACTTTAGGGTAAGGAGCTGGGTGGTTTTATTGAAACTTCAAATATAAAACCAAGGCATCAAAACAAAGTGATCAGATAACCACCTCAAGCAGGCATGTCATTTTTAAAAGGGTAATCTTCATGTTGGATCAGTCTCTGCTAACCAAAGTCTGTGATTCAAAAAGAGCTTTTTACAGACACTGAAGTTGGCAGCATCCAGTCCTAAGGACTCTAATACATCTACATAATGGATAAAAGAGACAAACTGGGTGAATGCAAATAAATGGGGCACTGGATGAGCTGTGCAAACAATGAGCAGATGCAGTATAATGAGACAGTGGCTGAGAAGGGGAGGAGATGTAATTATACCAATCCTCACGTCCTCCCCCTGCAGTGATTGCCACCCTGGCCGGAAAGGGCTCCAGAAGGCAGTGATTTCCCAAACCTCATTCAATCCAGTCCACTTCAACAAGCATTTATTAAACACCTACTGCATGTCAGGCACTGTGGATTCCCAAGCATTGAGGATACAAAGACAAACATGAAAAGAAGGCTCAGGACCATAAAAAAAAAATCTGCTTCTCCTAATATAATAAGCCTTTAAGACTATATTATTTGATGGTTGTATCTTTACAGTAAATAGTCTCAACAAGCATTTTAGAATGGTTACCATTCTCCTTGTTTTCCTCAAATGCAAAATCCTCCCATCTCTAAATGTCTGAATTTTGTAAAATTCTAGGTTCTACCCTGTGGTGTAGTGGACTCTAAAGCAGCCCAGAGACAATGGGACATTGTCAGAAGGTGGCGCTAAATTCATGTTAACAGCCACTATTTGTCTTATTCAGGTAATTACACAGGCTGGAAGGAGCCAAGCACACTTGTGAGCTGGTAGGATCACGACTAAGTTTTTCTGCTCCTTGTTCTTTACAGATATCTGCCTAAGTCCCTTATGAATCTATGTCATGTCTTTCTGGTGGCAGCATGGTGGGCTCAAAAGACTTGAGTTTTAGCCTAGCTGTGCCCCAATCATTGGTGTGACTACAGGCAGGTCATTCAGTTTTCCTACACTTTTTATCTTATCTGTAAAATGGCAGAATTTAATTATACAAAACTAAGCATTCCTTTAAAATCCTTTGGTGCGGTGCAGTGACAAGCATGCCAGCTTTGGAGGTGGGGGACCTGGGTTCAGAGCCAGGCTCTGTCTGCTACCTACTATCAACGTCACCTTGGGCAAGTCACTTAGCTCTGTATTCCTCAGTTCTCCATCTATAAAGTGAGAGTTGGAATAAATGGGCTACGGTCCCTTCCAGCTCTAAATCCAAGATCTACAATCCTTTCTGCTCTAATCTCCTATGATAATACAGTATGACTTCAGATGTCTCCCAAAGCACAAGAACTGGAGTTATTTCTGAAGTCAAATTTCTGCAAGTCAGGTGAACTTCGGTACATGTAATGAATGAATTGGCAAATGTTACCCTTACAAAATCTATAAGCAATAGCAAACCTCTGAGAACAAACTAGTGCTAAAAATTCCCTGGCCATATGTGGGACAATGATACCAGTATCTCTCCAATTTAACCATCCCACCCACATGTCCTAGTGCAGCTGGTGTCTGGAAGAGTTAGCACATTAACTGCTTCACACATCAGATACTCTAAGAAAAGCACTATTTCTGTGTAACTTGAGCAAACAAACAATAACAACAAACCCAGCAGATTCAAGACTTTGTTGAGGAGAGGATCTTACAATGGGCCCCTGGATAAGTGAAAGCACTTCTCTAGAAAGAAGACTTACTTTATCATTGCTGAACCCTTTTGTGTGGTTGGTGCTTCTCCAGCCACCACACAATTACTTAACTAGCCTGTTTGGAATACTTCCCTTCCTCTAGGACTCAGCTGCAGAGAATGCATTGACCTCATAGAGGTTCCTTATCCAGGAGCCCCCTGTATTCATGAAATCATAGGTCCCTATCCTTGCTATAATCCTAGCTACAGCCATAGCATGGATATAACCTTGGATTCTCAAAGACTATGCCAGCAGATACAAGGTTCCAGTAATGTCCTACAAAGCTTGAAAAGTCCATGGAATAATTGTCATGATAACTAAATGTTTGATAACTGACTACCTGGGTGTGTCTTCTGAGAACCAGCCTATCTAAGATGAGAGAGTCTTATTACCAGATGATAAGTGTATTTTAGCCACAAAAATGGAAGAAATCTCAGTATATGGAGGGGTTGTGATCTGCACTAATGGAGAAAATATTAACACTGACTCTATCATGAGACTTTTTTTTTTGGCTAGGAAATATAGTTAAGTGACTTGCCCAGGGTCACACAGCTAGTAAGTGTTATGTGTCTGAGGCCAGATTTAAACTCAGATCTCCTAATCCAGGGCTGGTGCTCTATCCACTGAGCCACCTAGCTGACCCTATCATGAGACTTTTGAAGAACTGAAGTAGTCTAGTAAAATCCTCAACCACCAAAGATTCTAATGAGTTCAGTGTACTTTTTTTTTACTAAGGAAGGAAAGTAGACTAATACTATTTTTACATAATTTATATAGAGTTTAAACAATATGGATTCAATTTTTTTAAAAATGGATTCAGATTATAACCCTCACTTAACCAGAAAATTCTGTTAACCAGAACCTCCATTACGTTTTCCATTACCCCGAATCTGATTAATGGAAGATTTATTGCAGTAACCTGGTTTGAGCTGTCAGATCCAGGGGTAAGATAACAGGTTCTTTGTTTCATAGCTAATGCTTTCAACCAGTCTTCTGTATTTTCTCTATCCCATCCCTCTTACCCCTGAAATAAAGAAATACAGGAACACCTGACAGATCTGTGATTTTGCTAGTGGGGGAACTCCTGGTGGAAGAAGTCCCACCAACCACCTATGACTCAGTAATTCAATTTCAGGTAGCAGCTTGATGTACTAAGAGTGGTTCAGCAGCTTCCCTGAGCTATCACAGCTAATATCAGAGTGGGAATTTGAACCCATGACAGAGACAGGATTAGAAGGCATATCAGAAGGCAGTCTTTCTAACAACCAAATCTAGAATGCAGAAAAATAATAATAACAATACGTGCCATTTATAATTATATATATCATCTATATACCATTCGCGTAATAATAGTAATGCATACCACGTACCAGGCACTGTGCTAAGTCCTTTACAAATATTATATCATTTGATCTTCACAAACAAGCTGGAAGGTAGATGCTATTTATTATCCATTTTATAGATGAAGAAACTGAGGGAAACAGATTAAGTGACTAGCCCAGTGTTACACAGCTAGTAAACATCTGAGACTGGATTTGAAATCGGGCTTTCCTGACTTCAGACCAAGCACTCTATCCACTGCACCACTGAGCTGCCTCTAAGTTGAAAGAGTATTAGATGGGGAGACAGAGGATCTGGAATCCTCTGTCGGCCACTTGTGTGAATTTGGCAAGCCAATTAGTTTCTTTAGACCTTAGTTTTTTCATTCTAAAGTGAGGGGGTTGATGACCTCTGCTGTTGATATTTTCTACCTTTAAATCTATGGTTGCTCCTCTGTTGCTATTAGGTTCAGCCCAAACCATCAATTAATATTTCTCTTTACAAGCCTAAAGGAAGTGAGACACATTAATCATACCATTCATGGAAAAGAATGTAATTTCTGTTTTTGAACTATACTCCAAGTTCTCTCTCTACAAATATACCCTCACTGTACTCATCATTCCCCCATCTCTCCCTCCTCATATAGGGATGGTCAATTATCCTTTCCTCAAGGTTTGATTCTGAAGTTGGGAATTATCCAGACCCCTTCCTTCCCTTCCTCCTTTATCCTGTGATTTGCCTTTCACATTTTCATTATTCACTGGAAACTCTAACTCAGAGAGCGCTCATGGAGAGGCAGAGAAAGCAAAAATCCAAGCAGTCAAGCTCAGGTCAATGAGCTGACAGGCTGAAATTATTAATGAAAATGGGATTTGGAGATTACTGTGGGTTTTAAGCTGCTATCCCAATTTCCCAGAAACATGAAGAAGCAAAGTTTGAATATAGACCCTTAAGAGTATGGAATTTCCTTGTCTTTTATAGTCATTCCTCTAAATAAATGCTGCTACTCCAGCTAGCCCTGAGAGACCCAAGCAGTAGCAGAAGTCCTGGTGAAAGCCACAGCTCCTGCAGTTACTTCCCCATGGCCAAGTTTCTTGGTGGCACGTGTGGCCCTGACCCTGGCCCCAGAGGACTGGGGTGGGTGACTGGGTGGTTTGTTGTTGCCATGACTAAGATAACTGACCAAAGTTGTCCATGAAGAAGATCCTGTCAGAGGGGAAGAAAATGTTGCTATGATCCCTTTGGCAACCCAGGTACTCACAGACAGGTGCCCTGTTTGCCTGGAAAATAACCTCTGTCGTGAACCAGTCTCACAAAACACTACGGCCCCAGTTGGATCTGCTACAGAGACATTTTGTTCAAGAGCAGAGGGACTACTGCAAGCATCAAATCTGCCAAGTTCTCACCACTAAGTAATTTATAGCATCCATTACATTAAGGTTTTAAATATAGCTTCTCATGAAGACAAGCACATCATAAAGGAGTGCTGACTTACGATCCCATTCTGCACGCTAAAGCCCAGCTGGTATTTCAGGTCAGGTCGTTTGATGAGGACAGTCGTGACAGGTGGACAGCTGACAATGTTGAGTTTCACTTGTGTCTGATTCTTCAAACCCTGTCAAACAGGCAGAGATATGCATGATTATGCTAACTGAAATATCCTGGGCATCTTTAGAATCACAGAAATTTTAGAGATGGAAACTACCTTAGTAATCACGTTGTCTAACTACCTCATGTTGGAATGTAAGATCTTTGAAGGTAAGGATTGTTTCAATCTTTGTATTTGTATCTCCAGGACCTAGCAGTCTCCGGCACACAGTAGGTGCTTAACAAATGCTCTTGTTTGGTTTTACAGATGAGGAAACTGAAGACCAAAGGACACAGGATTCAGATTTGGAAAGACTCTTAAGCATCTTCTAGCTTAACCAATTCTTTACAGATTAAGAAACTGAGTAACTTTCCCCAAGATCACAGAGGTTTTTCCCAGGTCAACTGACTCCAAAGCCAGTGCCTTTGCCACCACTCCACAGAAATTAGTTGATTTGCCCAAAGCCATATAATGAATTAGTGGCAGAGCCTAACAACATAGTGGGGTGAAACCAGTTGGCTTAACCTAGTTCATCTCATTCACATCTTCTTTCCTCTAATTACTGTGAAGCACAAATATTAGCTTCCCTTTGTGACCTATAGCCTCTCAAAAACTGGCACACAAAATTCACAGGTGAGGATGTTACCTTAGCATAATCTCTGTCTAGACAAGCATATTTTTAATGTATCCAGGTTAGAAACTGTGTGGAGGTGTTTGAAGCACTAAGATGCAGGCTTAATACTGGGGTAGCAGAGATTGGAAGAAAGGAGAAAAGAAAAATGGAAGCTACTTCTAGACCATACTAGTTGTCTCTCTTTTAGAATCAGCCCTTGCTGTTCCATATCACCACAGTGGTTCATCTATGACTCCACCAAGGCCTCTTTTATCCTTACCTGAGCTCTCTGGTAGACTTGGCCATAGAAAACTTTCACTCTGGTTCCCAAGACAAGGCAATGGGGATGTCTACTCCACTCTACTGTTCCTATGCTCAAATGTAGCACCTTTAAGATCCTGAGGCTTCAACATTCCCAGGCTGAGAACTGGTTCCCAGACACTAAGTCTTCACATTCATACATTTAACAAGTTTCAAATACCCTTCTTTTCCTACACTCCAGTGCCATGCTGAGAGCCAGCCCAAGGAATGATAAGAAGAAGGAAGTGAACTATCTGAAAAGACTGTAGATATTAATATAATAAACCCATGTATAAGGGAAACTTGTCTATGAGCTCTACCATAGCCTTGGGAAGTGGGTGGTAAGAATACTTATTGTTTGATTTCATTATTTGTTTTTATATTTTGTTTGTCTGATTTTACTTTGCATTCTGTTTTAAGTAAATGTTTTACTTTATCAAGATGCCATGTGTTTTATTCTGGATTGGTAGAGAAGATACAGTGGAAATGAAAACCTGTAAGCTATGGATGACATCTTCAGTATGATGGTCCTGGGAGTAACAATACGACAGAATATTAAGGTTGCCCTGGATTTTACAATGATTAAAGTAAATATGTGAGATATTTTTAGAGAATTTGTGCATCAAAATACTTGAGGAAGTTTTGAGATGTGGGAGATGAAACAAACTCAGAGAGGTTAGGCCAGGTGTTTGGGGAACAGAGAACCTAATTCAGAAGCTAAATCCAAGGAAAGTGCTGAGCTGAGATTCAAGCTGGGTTATAAGTAGGTCATTTTAAACCTGGAAACAAGAAATGTGTTTATGGCCTAGAAAGAAAGCACCTTGATTTCTCCATGACCAAAACAAAAAATACTCAGAAAAATATCTCTGGTATGGAAATGGGTATGACAATATGAGCGAGCTAGGAAGTAAAACTGGAAATGGTGACAAAAGCCTCATATAAATTAGTTATGCCAAGCTACGGTAAGCAAAAAACAGTCACACTTTCGATGAAGCAACTGTATTTAGGGGTATCCCCAAAGATCTTCCCTTTTACTTTTATACTTGATCAGTCTCAATATCAACACATTTTGGGAAAGTAATTTTACATTATCAAAAATAATTGCATGACGTGGTATTGTAGAGAATGTTGTTTGAGGAGAGGTTCTGTAAGATAAGAGAACCGAAAGTGCCTTTGGCACAAAGACAAAGGGGATGGCTAATAAAATAAATAAATAATTCCGTATCTAAAAAATCTAGATATACAGGAATAATATGTCAAATTTAATAAGATGAAATGTAAAGTTTGACATTTGAATTTAAAAAATTGACCATTCAGGTTTAGCATGGTGGAGACATGGCTAGACAATGTGAAAAAGACCTATGTCTTTTAATGAGCTGGAAGTTGAGCATGAGGCAACAGTGGGCCAGGCACCCTAAAAGGATAATTTTATCTTCAATTTAGTAGACTGTGGTGTCCAAAACAAGGCAAGTAATGGTCCTCCTAGAATCTGGAGTTCAGATCTAGGTACCACATTTTACCACAATCTAGAACTCATCAGAAGAGAATGACCAGGCTATAAGTGGAACTGAGAAGCATGCCATTTGAAGACTGGCTGAAAAAACAATTAGTGTTTAACCAGAAGAAAAGAAGATTTGGGGAAAGTGAATGATGAATGAAATGAAAAGTGAATGATAGAAAAGCTGTCTTCAAATGTATTAAAAAGTAGCAGATCTATTTTGCTTGTCTGCAGAAGGAAGAACTGGAACTGAAAGTTAACAGAGATGCTAGTTTTGGCTTGTTATTAGGAAAAATGTCCTAGAATGTCAGACTGTAATCTCTTCTATTAGAATGTAATATCCTTGAGAGCAGAGAGTTTGCTTTTTTCTTTGTGTTCTTGGGGCCTGGCACATAGTAGGTCCCTAATAAATGTTTGTTGATTGTCTGATTAATAATTAGTTATCCAAGACTGGAATCAGATGCCTCAGAAGAAGAATGGACCCCTGTTTCTTCAATGTCTGGCAGTGGCTTGATTATGCATGTTGAAGTATTGTGCGGACAGCATACTTATTTTAGGTAACAGAGCAGCTGACCTTTGTATTGTTGTTGTTCAGGTCATTTTTTTGGTCACGTCACACTTTTCATGAACCCATTCTAGGTTTTCTTGGCAAAGATACTGGAGTAGTTTGCCACTTTCTTCTCCAGTTCATTTTATAGATGAAGAAACTGAGGCAAACAGGGTTAAATGATTTGCCCAGGGTCACACAGCTGAGGCCAGACTTCATCAGCGATATGAATCTTTCTGACTCCAGACCAAGTACTCTATCCACTGTGACATATAGCTGCCCCTTAGATGACCCTTTGGGGCCTTGACAATTCTAAGATGCTATGATTTTTAAAATTCCATGGTAAGATGATGTCCAAGGGCTTTTCTAGCTTAAAGGTTCTGATTCTAAACTGTAATAAGTTTTCCATTTTCTGGCTGCCTGGGGCTGAATTTGGTGATAAAAAGTAAGCATGAAGGCATAGACTAAATTCCTGAGACAATAGGGCCCTCTCTGCCTCTTGTTTTCTTTAGCTGTATATGAAAAGAGCATTTCCTGTGACTGAGAACTGCTCCAATAGCACTAAATCAAATTTGCTCCCTCTAGCCTAGGGGAACTGTCCTTCTACCCAGCCCAGACAAGTCTGTTCCCTTTCCTCGCTGGCTTTTCCAATAAGATGACATTTTATCAACACTCAGAACAGCCTGGAGACAATGGGAGCCTTTTGTGTCATTAAAAATGCCTAACCTAAGAACAGTCTCACCCCTACTATCTTATGGGCAGACGTTCATGGAAACGGTGCTTTACAAGGCACCACAGACAACCATTATGTGGAGCTCTTGCCCAGAAAGAGAGGCATCGGGGTAGTACACCATCCTCCGGCTGACTGGCAGGAGCCCAGAACTTGGCTTTCAGCTCTGTGGGGAACCTGGCTGGAAAGCAAAGAATTGAGTCAGCTACATGCCCATATGAAAATCTATCCTCTGGTTTATCTGTGTGATTTGCCCATTAGGCAGATGCTATCTGCTTAGTCCAGTGCCGAGACACTGTGTGTTTGATTTCCTGGACCAAACAAAGGCCTTTATTTCACCAGATAAAACGGAGGAATGAAACCTCTTTCTCTGGCCCCGAAGAACACAGAGGGAGGGAGTGTGGGAGGAGGACAAGGGAACTAGGCCCTCATCCTCTTCTGTAATACTGTGGCCTTGATTAGCTGGTGAATAAATTATAAACTGACAAGATGGTTCTGTATGTGTACAAAGCATTGGCTAAATCAGCACTGTGCTCAATAGCTCAGCAGGGGTCCCTGACATCCTTAAACTTGCTACTTTCTAGAGACACTAAAACACCAGGAAAAAGGAACCTGGACCTATGGGTTCCTAAAAAACCTGCCTTCTACCCCTTTCCCCTGCATAAATGCACATGTGCCCCTCTTGGAGGTGACCCCTTACATTGAATATTCACATTTACAAACAAATTAAGCAATGACCAGCTATAATACAATAAGCTTTTTTAAACATTTAAATAGAAAGATTTTCACACTTTTCTCTAAATAGTAAACTCCCTTAAGAAATCACTCAAAAAACAATTCATAAACTGGGCCCTAATCCTGGTTCTGCTACTGATTCGCTTGGGCAAATGTCTTCTCTTAGGGGCCCAGTTTTCTGGACCTAGAAAATGAAGGTCCCTTTTAGAACTGACACTAGGCAGTATGGCATAGTGGGAGGCGTCCTCCCCTGGAATTCAGAAGACATGGGTTCAATTCCTGGCACATGTGACCATCAAGTAAACCAAATGTCATCTCTATTGATCTTTCTAGCTTTGACTTTCAATGACCTTATCATAACTCTTCAGAAACACATCTATCATTTAAAATGTGGCACACTGGCAGTCATCTTCCTATTTGTAGCGATACTCTTTATTTTTCTAATAGTAATCAGTAAAAGTTTCAAAGAGTCCAATGTAGGCTTGTTATGGAAAAAAAAAAACCCAAACAACTTCTTAACAACACTCAGAGCAGCCTTAGGATGCCTTGGAAAAAGTGGGATCCTTTTGTTTCATCAAAAGCCTAACTTAACACCAGCATCCCACCCCTACTATCTTACGGGTAAACATTCATGCCTCGCAGACAACTGTCACATGGAGTTCTTGCCTGGAAAGAGAGACACTGGGGTATTACACTGTCCTCAGCTGACTAGCCAAACCGGCCTGCCTCTCCCTGGAGGTCTTCAAGCAATAGCTGGATGCCACTTGTTAGGTATGTTTTAGAGGGTATTACCCAAACTCTGAGGCCTCTTACAACTCTAAGCTTCTATGAAATCTTCCTGTCCACACTATAAACACTGAATATTCTGTGAGCCCCACTGTGAGGGGTCACTAGGAATAGCAGAGGCCTGGGACTTCAGAAAGCCAATGTTATACATGGATAAATGGAGAGTATCTCTTCTTCCCGAGCCATGCACTGCATTGGAGGGATGCTGACCTGGCTCTCAGTGAAGCAAAACCAGACTTTTACTTCTCCCCACTCCCAAAACCCTCACAGAAAGAGTAAGGATCAATGTTAAGTCCCCAAAAGTTGATGGGAATGGAGAGAGAGAGAGAGAGAGAGAGAGAGAGAGAGAGAGAGAGAGAGAGAGAGAGAGAGAGAGAGAGAGAGAGAGAGAGAGAGAGAGAAGAAAGAGAGAGAAGAAAGAGGAGATTAGAAGTACCTTGATGATTCCCTGGCATGTTGCAAGAGGAAGACCCACTAGGCTGGTGCCATTGATTGACATTATCTGGTCTCCAATGCTCAGCTTCCCAGATCGAGCTGCTGGACCTCCATTCATCATGTTAGCCAGAATCACTGTGGGGAGGATGGAACCCCAGCCTGATTCCACAATCACCACACCAAGGATTTCTCCCTTTTGTTTTTCTATATGGAGCTGCAACAAAATAAAATAGACATTAATGTAACTGGCTGTAATCCTGCAACCACTTGGCACATCAGTAAACAAGCCCTAAACATGACCCCCAGTTTTGAGAACTGGATAAATGCCCACTCTCTCCACTTGAATCCCAAGGGACTTGGCTGGCTTAATGCCATAATGTGAAGCCATATTAACCTTAGTTAGAGCTCTGCCCTTGAGTTCCAGATTTGGCCACAAGAGGATTTCTTATTATAATATCTAGCAATCATCTTTCTCCCTCTGTAATAAAACTCGATCCCTATCACATATATAGTTCCATATGCTAGATAATACCAAGAATTTGGGAATATGCAACTAGTGCCTTTGGAATTAGTTACACTGCAGCACTTCCAATGCTTATTATGATGATAATAACAATAATAATAACACACTTACATAACACTTGAAGGTTAACAAAGCATTTTCCTCACAGCTCTGCTCAATGGATATTATCCTTGTTTTACATGTGATGGTCTGATTTGAATTATCAGTTAAGGCTACAGAAGTTCCAACTCTAGGGGGGATTATAAATGACCAGTTTTCATTAAGTGTTCCTTTTCATTCAATTCCTGGGCCTTTCCGCTAAGAAACCGATAAGCAGGTACATACAACACAGACTATGAGTGACAAAGTGACCTCCCTGATGCTGTCCGTGTCAGCGCAGGAAGGAAGGGGAAATGGAAAGCTCCGTTCCTTTTTGTCTTCTTCATATTTAGTTAGGAACAAAGTCCTATCAATTTTTCCTTTCAAATACTGCTCATACCCACTCCTTCCTTCCTACTTTTACTACAACCACCTCATCACCTCTCACCTAAACTATTGTGGTATTTTCGTGCATGGTCTCCCTACCTCCAGGCTCTCCTTTTCAATCCAGCCTATATACCTCCATTGGACCAAATGTCTTTAGACATAGCCTTTATCCTGTTTGTCCTCTACTCAGAGATATTCAGTAATTCTACAGCTCCTACGACATCAAAGCTAAATTCTTTTGCCCTGGCATTCAAGGTCCTACTCTAACTTTAGCTTCCACTGAATCTCAAAACACATCTTCGATACTGCCCCTGCTCCATGACATGTCATGCTCACCTGACCGCTACGTCTCTGTTCATCCTGCATCCCTCAGTTAGCATACACTCCCATTTTCCCCTCTGTGTATAAAGATTTTATCCACCCCGCAGGTGTTTTTCAAATGTGTTCTCCTACAGTGAGTCTTCTCAGCTTGAGCCTACTCTTCATTCATTCAATCAATCAATAAGTAAGTGTTTATTGAGTGGAAATCATGCTCTTGTAAAAGGTAAGTGCTAGGAGGGAAAAAATGCATAGGACACAGTCCCTACCTTGAAACCAGATTATAGTCTACTTAGGGATATGAGACCACAAATTTAAAAAATAATAATAACTAGCATGGCCAGATAGTATATGAGTAATACAGACATTAAGAGCTAATGGAGATCGGAGACGAAGGAGATCTTTGTGGTCTATAGAGTATAGTGAAGGCTTCACGGAGGAAGTGGCACTCAAATTTGACTGCCAAATAGTAGGGACGTTATTAATGTTTGCTGATTAATTAACAGAAGGAAGGAGGATGGGAAAAGGTATGATTTATGGGCAGAGGAAACAATGGGAACAAAAGTGTGTTTAAGAGATGATGAATAAATGAGTGACGTATGGTGATACATAGAGAAATAGTACAAAATAATTATAGAGAGGTGAGCTGTAGTTAGACTGTTTGGAAATAGAAGTAGAAGTTTAGAAGTTAGAAGTAATAAGTTAGACTTACTACTTCAAGCCTAATCTTTACTACCCAGCATTCAAAGTAATGCTGGGTAGTAAAGATTAGGCTTGAATAAGATACTGTTTTCATTTTTGTTTTTGTTTTTTGTCCTTACCAGAAAAAGGATATATACAATATGGTGTTTTAGGAAGATTAATCTGACTTGGATGTATAGAACAGATTGGAGGAAAGACTGTAGTTAAGAACCAGTTAGATCTCTGATCTCCCTCTTCTTTTCACTCTTACAGGAATTAATATCTGTATCACACAATTTAGCACCCATAGTAATTATAATCTCCTTTACAAGCAATGCATAGCCTAGCATTCCAAGGTGTGGACTTACACTGATGGGGTTCAGTGTTAGGGTGCTCCCCAATTGTTCCCTGACTCATACTTTCCCTACTCAGAGTTGTGTATGGAAAAACTCAGACTATAATTCATGTCTACATCCATACCAATGGAGGTAAAAGGATCCCTAGATCCCACATAAGCACTCAGGGTAATAAACACATACATTAGGTATAGGATAGCCTTTAGTCTTCTGCATAGGAAATACAAAAGACACATACAGGATTCAGAGTAACTAAGTGAATCAATACCATTCTCTTTACAATGAGTCTCTCAATCTTCTCCAAAGGTTTTAAAGTCCTCCAGACTCATAGCACCACCCTGTGGTTTGGAGACATCCTACACAAATAATTAAATGTCATTTCATGTGTATGTATCTGAAATCTCCAGTTAGACTGAAAGCTCCTAAAAGGTAAGAATATTTTATATTATTTCTATATTCCACATATGGTAATAAATTCTTGTTGATTAGTTGTTAGCCCAGGTCAATTCTGAAGCTAAATGGGACTTGAAGTCACTATAAGCCCAACCTCTTTTCCTCCTCCGTCCTACATACACATCATATTTTGAGAGTGAATCTTGAAAGCTCAGAAGACATCATCAGAATACTATTTTGAACCTTCCACATTTTCCAAGAAAAGGGTTAGCTCTACTCCCATTCAATGTACACTCACTGGAGTAAGCAAGTCTTCTCTGAATTAATGTCCCAGAAGACCTCAACCAGAAAGAATAGAAAGGATCTAGTAAGCTGTAAAGGACAGCAGGGTGATACAGTGGATAGGGGGCCAGGTCTGCAGTCAGGGAGCCTTATCTTCCTGAGTTCAAAGCTGGCCTCAGCCACTTACTAGCTGTCTGACCCTCGGGAAGTCACTTAACCTGTTTGCCTCATCTGTAAAACAAGCTGGAGAAGAAAATGGCAAACTACTACAGTATCCTTGACAAGAAAACCCCAAATGGGGTCATGAAGAGTCAAACATGACTGACTGACTGAACAAGTAGGCTGGAAACTTCTTGTGGGAAAGGATCGCATCTTTTTCTTTTTTTTTTCATCTCTCCATCACTGGCCACTAGCTTAATAAACATTGGCTGAGTTAAATTATCAAATGGAGGTTCTTGCCATGGGCAACATTGTACCCACTCTCCCTTAAGTACAGACAAGACTGCCTTACTCCTAAATGCAGACTTTTACCACAGATCTGGATAAAGAGAATACTTACCACAATGTTAAATCTCCCTCCCTAGCAACCAATACAAGCTCTGCCTGAAGTAAGAAAACCAATCACATCCCTTTTACTTACCTTAAACAATAGCATGAGTAGCCAGCTGGGGCTGAAGTTTCACCTCTGACAGTGAAGAAGGTACAGCACGGTGCTGCCTTACCATCTGGGACGGGCAGACCCTGCTGATCACTGAGCCTCAATGGACTCAACAACTATGAGTAGTATGGCCCACATTTTGTGATACACGGACACTTCTTTTCACAGCCAAACTACAGACTCCAGTTCCAGAAAGGTCATGAGCTTATCAAAGAAATCGATTGGGGAGTGTAAAGGTTAATTGGTTCTACAGTGGCAACAATATGTACCAGGCACTCAGTGCCCTGGATATCCATTGCTGCTGGCCCCTCAGACCCACAGGGGAGCTAGTGCCCACGCATATCTAGCGTCTACAGAAGAGTTCCTTGTCATAGCCTGAGCAAGCTGGCTTCCAAAGGAGGCTGGCACAAGGGTAGCTTCCTCCTCCTCTTCCTCTTCTTCTCTCATTCTGCTAATGGACCAGGTCCACTGAATGCCTCCATCCTCAGAGTTTTGCAAAAAGCCTCCTATGGACATCTCCTCACACTTGACCAAAATCAGTTCATAGCTTTGGAATGAAAAAGCATCTGAGCGTTCCAAAAACACTCTGTAAACATTTCATTTCAAAAGATGGAAGGAAGCTTTTCTGAAATGTCAGCTCTGTTTTTCCAAACTGCTGAGTACCAATCAGTGACAATAAAAAACATTAAAATGTAAATTTTCAAGGTCATTAAAACTGATTACAATCTCCTTTGTTATATCAACACCTCATTACAACATACAAGTAGGCAACACTACAAGGACGTGTAAGATGCAGGCTTTGTTCCCCACTTCAATCAAATGTAAAAGCCATTATTTTTATGACGGATGTACAAAGGCTTTAACCAACAACTTCAGGAATCCCTGATAAGCCTAGATATAAGGGAAGCATTTTCCCATAAAAATGCCTTCATTCTGTCTCCACCGTTGTTCAATTATGATAAGCAGCTGAGCAGGAATGCATAAGTTAGTAGACAAATATACTTTAAGAATTCTTTTCTGGAAAATTGAAGCAATAAGCTTACCTCTTTGCAATTTTCTGAATTAGAGAAATGTATAAGGTCGTCATTATACATTTCTTGAGTATTGATAATGTCACTATATTCTTTCTGACTTAGGTCTTCGGGGTTAATGCCATTGGCCCGTAGAAATTCTTGGTAGGCCACACTGAATGCCTGGCCAATGGACTGAGCAATCAGCTGTGCCTGTCAAAAAAGAAAAATACATAACTGAGAGCTCTGTTCTGCACATAGCCCCTCTGGCTCCAACCACCAGGAAAGGCAGCAAGCAGCACAGCCACAGGCTCCTGAGAATTATTCCCAATAGCAGAGCTTGCAAAGTGAATACACAGGGTTTCAAGGGGTCAATTGCTTGGAAACCTGCCCTTTAGAGCCAAAAATAAGAAAGGAACTCCATCCTCCATCTGGCAATGATTGAATTTCAATCAATACTCATAGCCAGGAAAAGCTTCAGGCCATATTGTGAGGTTGGTTGGATGTCTTTCGTGGGCCTCTTCTCCCTCCTTCCCATACCCACTTGCAACACACACATCTTTCTGCCTCCTTTACCTCTTACCCCAGCACTTGGGGCTTTATGCTTCAACCAGAACCTTACTGTTAAGTAGAGGAAGGTAATACAACAGATGAATTCTCATTCCAGTATGATGGATTTAATTTCTTGCCAAGTAAATATCTACAGTTTTAAAAGTAGATTCATTAAGTAAAACTTAACCCAAAGTGCGGGAGGGGTGGCGGGGAATCTAATGATGGAATTGCAGAATTGTGGCAGCTGGATAGGGGAGACGATTGTGGGTAGAGGTGCCTTCTGGCCTCCCTAAGTCATATTGCCTAGCTGTTTATGTCCATGGCCAGCCCAGCCAATAGTCTCCAAAGGTACCTCCAGATGACAGGTACACTGGCCATTCCTCTCAGGTTAGATTTCCTTTCTAAGTATCCAGGAAGAACTGGGGATTGTTTAGAGATAAGAAGACACTCATACCCTACAAGCTTCAAGTGCTGAGGTGCAAGAGTGTTATAGAGAAGAGGACAACCCCACCAGGTTTACAAGGACCTTTAAGGGAAGAGTTCAATAGTAATTCAAAAGCCCTTTCATTCAAATTGCTGGTTCTAGAGTCAGAAAACATGGGATCAAACCCTGCCTCTGATGTTTACTCCCTGGGTGACTTATCCAGAAAGGCATTTTCTAAAAGCTATATTGTTCTCAGCACTGACAGAAATGATAAAGAGAAGAAACGGATAAAACAGATCACCTAAATCTTTTTAATGCATCATGGAATTGACCTTAATGATCTCTACAGATCCCTACTTGCAACTCCTAAATTCAGATAACCACATAAGGATGTGTCAGCAACATCACCAGATGGGGCCTCAAAGGTCAGTTAGTCCAACCAGTACCTAAACTGATATATACCGTTTATAACAGAGGTGTCTAACTAAGGGCCCTCTGGCTACATTCTGCCTCCTAAATGTGGCCCCAACCAGATTAAAATGTAATTGGGAAATGTTTTTAAAAATACTATTGTTATTGTTGTCGTTCAATTGCGACCGACTCTTCATGACCCCGTTAGGGGTTTTCTTGGCAAAGAGACTGGAGTGGTTTGCTATTTCCTTCTCCAGCTCATTTTACAGATGGTGAAACTGAGGCAAACAGAGTTGATGTCATCAGACTCCTACCTCCCTCATTACAGATACTGTGCCTTTTTAAATAGAGCCTAATATCATTTGTCTTTAATGATGGCAATACATTCTGAATTTGCAACCCATGAAAACCCTCAGATCTTTTTTCGCCCAAACTTGTCTACTAACATTCCACCATCTTTGTGACCATTAGAACCAACTTAAGTTCCTTGAGGGCAGGTACTGTTTCATTTCTGCCTTTGTCACCCCATTACCTAGCACAGTGCTTGGCACATAGTAAATGCTTAATAAATATTTATGTAATTGCATTGACTTGTGCAGTTGATTCCTGGAACCTTTAAATGGTCTCTAGTCTATGTGCCAGGAAAGCCTTCAGCATCTTTGAAGTGTAGAAGCCTAAAAGTCAGAAAACCACTTAGGAGAACAAGTCTAGCATTCCACCTAGAGATCTGCATGAGACTTACCAGCTATGTGAGTAAGGTAATGGTTTTCTAACACCCGGACCTTGGACAGCAATGCAGTACAGTACAAGGACACTGGCCTTAGAGTCCAAAGCCCTGAGTTTGAATCCCAGTTCTGACATTTGCAAGCCATGAATTTTCTCCATGCCCTCAATAAAAACGAGGATAACATTATTTGCATTACCTGCCTCCCAAGGTTCGGAGGAAAGCACTTCATAAATGCGAACTGGCATTGTTATCCTTTTCCTTCCAGCCACTTAAGAAATGAAACATCCAGGGTAATAAGATTCCAGTACGGATGCACTTGCCAAATGAAAACAACCTTTGGCTTTCCAGCATTAAATCACTATCCTGAACCCTCAAGGTGCTGCCTCCTAAGAAACATAGCTCCCTCCTCACTAAGGGAGTCCCAAGTCTCCCAACCCTCAGCTGAGGCAGCAGGTCTTTATCTATGATCACAAAGCAGAATCAGAAGATTTGCCCCAGATGCTTTCCAATTCCCCTCTGCAGTTCTTTTTTCTTCTCACGTCCCTCAGTCTGGGTTTCATTTTGCTGAAGGTGATGACACGAGGACTTCTCCCTGCTGGGCCTGCCTATCCACTCCAATCTTCTCTGCCAGCAATAAAGGGAATCTCATAAGCTGGCTTTCACCATAGCCTACGAGACCTGCATGTTCATCAATGTCACAACACAGCCTGCTCCTGGCCAGGGCAATCTCTCCTCTGCTCTATATAGGCCCAGCGGCTGGGTGTCCCCTACCATGGCATTGATGCAACATAGTCAATCAATCCATTTGTCTTCTGGGACCTATTTTCTTTAGACATGGCTATATTTTAAGCATATCTGATACCTGCCACATTGTCAATGGAAAAGAGCACGTTTAAAAATCAATGACATTACTCTTGTGTATTCCTTGCTACTTCTATCATTCATCAGACAAGATTCGAGAAACTCCCAGACCAGGATAAGATGAAAACAAAACCTTGGTGGTTTGTAATAATGAAGTGAAAGGCTCAGGAAGAGTATGACAGGGACAGTCACAGAATATTTTAAAAGAAAAAAGTTAATTTACCTATTTTCCAATGCCTGGCACATAAATGTTTAATAAAGCCTGTTGATTGATTGATTGAAAGTACTATGCTTGCTTTAGAAGAAAAGAAATTTGAAGCATAGTGGATAGAGAGATGACCTCTGAATTCTATCACTGTCCAGAGAATAGCACTTACCCTCTCAATGTCCCAAACAGCTATCTAAGAGCTTAAGCTGCAGAATGGCTGCAGATCTTTGCTGGGAGAAGAGGTTCATTATCCAGAGCTCCTTACACCCGGGAAATCACAAGAAGACTAGCTAATAATAATAGTAATAGCAGTAATATTAATTATTATCATGCCAACTATGTTATTTATTATTGATAATTAGCATTATTGACAGAGGTAGCATGGTATAATAGAGTGCTGGGCTTGAATCCTGCCTCTCATATATACTAGGTATATCCCTAGACAAGTCACTTAACCTCTAATTTGGCTTAGGCTACTCACTAGGATTTATCTGTTAAGTTACAATCTATTCCCACGATACCAAAATCAAAGATGCTTTTCGTATTTGCATATACTAGTTTTATGACTCTCTGCATGTTTTTTCATGCTCTCATCTACAAAAGGAAAGTCTTGGCTACATTTATGGTACTGTGGAGAAAATATGCTGGGCAGAGAGTCAGAAGATCTAGGTTCTAGGTCTAGGTTCTAGATCCTGCTCTCCAACTCTCTATTTATTTGACTTTACCTCTCTAAGAGTCAGTTTCCTTACCTATAAAGTGAAAAGGTAAAACCAGATAATCTCTCAGAGGTCCTTCAGTGTTAAAATTCTTCACTCTTTTGATTCCCAAGGTTCCTTTGTGCTCTAAAATTTTATGATCCAGCTTATGATACCGCTATTAAACTCCTACACTAATACTTTAACCATGCTATAGAAGTGACACTGAGACTTACTGAAGGCTGAGCCAGCAGACCACAAGTTCTGCCAGGTCCTATCACATTGGCAAGTCTTTCAGTTGGAATGCCTGTCATCAGAGGAGCAGCCTACCTCAAATAAGAGAAATTCACTGCTGGGCTGGTCACCAGGTGATGATTTTTGTTGTTGTTGTTAATAGCCACAATTCATGAAATTGTATTTAAGTATAGAAGGTGCTACAATCTATGTCAGCCGAGCTAGTGCCCACACCAATGGAGTTAAGGCTCTTTTACAGCCTGAAGAACTAAGATACAAATGACTATTGAATAAATAAAATGAAGAAAATTAATAGAAATCTCACAACTCACAAAACACATCCAGAATGATGTCCTTTTACATGCCACAGGTTGATGGCACTGCACTAGAAACATCCTTAAATTCCTAAGTCTTTTATTTGAAAAAGCTACTCACTTTAGATGATATCTCTGCTTTTATAAATAAAGCCCCAAAATAGAGGAAGGGAATTATTTCCATTTCTTTTAAATTAATGAGAATCATACCCACTTGTGTCTGAAGTGATCACAAACTCCAAACTTCTGGGGTTAATAAATAGGCCTTTACTACTGTTCCTGGTCTATAATGGAGTTTGGGGGCATATTAATTAGGATGAGGACAAGATCTGAGACCCTCAGACAAAAGCACACTATCATGTGGCACTTGATCCACTTTTCTGGAAAGGGCAGCTTCGAATACTTCACATATAGCACATGTTGACTTTTATGGCCACAAGGTGGCACTATAGTACCAGTAAACAGAGGCATAGAGACGAGCATGGCGAACAGGATGTGGGCTAAAAAAGGTTATCTGAGTTGACCTGGGCAAAAATCAAGGTTGAAGAAGTTTGTTTTTTAGCATTGACCCTCTCTCTTGCCATCATGAAGTCCAGAACATCCGCATCACCACAACCAACTCCAACCTCAATATATTCTTTAGGGACCCATGGGATTGTGCCTGTCCTTCATCCCCTGATTCCAGACCCTTCACAAAAGCCTTAGGTTGCGCTCCTTCTTAGTCCCCTTTTCCAGGGTTTGGATGCATTCATGAGGATCAATAATCGAACACAGCATTCTCTTTTCTTCTTTCACTAATGATACTGACATTTTACAATAGTATTTCTTCATATAAAGTTTCTTGACGCCAAAATAGAAATTTCAGGTGAGGTGATGCAGTGGAGAGTGCCAGGCGAGGAGTCAAGAAGACCCATTTTTCTGAGTTCAAATCTTACCTCAAACTAACTAGCTGTATGACTCTGGGAAAGTCACTTAATCCTGCTTGCTTCAGTTTCCTCATCTGTAAAAAGAACTGGAAAAGGAAATGGCAAACCACTCCAGTATCCTAGCCAAGAAAACCTCAAATTGGGTCATAAATAGTAAGACATGACTGAAAAATGACTCAACAAGTAAAAAACCTGATATCTCTTAAAATGTACCTATGGGCCTTCTCTACCTGGGAATAGGGCTAGCCCTATTATGGTGGCACATAGGAAGCCTGAGAGCAAGAAGTTACTTAGGATCTAAAATGGGACAAATCTAAATTTGTCTGAATCTGAAAAACAAATCTAAAAAAATCTAAAATTAGGACAGATTTAAAATAAACTGCCAGTAGTGATTATTTGATAAATACATTGTTTAAAAAAGGGTATTTCAAATGAATGATAGTCAAGTCTCAATTATTTGCTGCAAATTTTCATTATCAAACTGGTTTCTTACTGTTAAATACCATGCTTCCAGCCTCTCCTCTTGTTATCAATCTTCGTATGCTGGGGGAATGCAAATTAATTTTAGCATGACCCCAAGTGAATTCACCATCCTCCCCCAAAAAAATCACATATCTAATGCATTTCAAATCAAAATATAAATTGTTTGGGATTATCTGATTGCCTCAGTTAGCATGGATAATTGGCAGTTGACAGTATCAGGATTCTAAAATTTGTTTCAAATTGGAGACTTGCCGAAATGACCATCAATTGCTTCAGGGCATTATTTCTTCCATCCAGGAAAATGAAGCAGATCTAAGAAGTCATAGGGGCCTGATGGATAACTATTTTTCATAACCAGGCTGCTTGGTATAGTAGAAAGAATTCTGAATTTGGAGTCAGAATACCTAGGTTCAAATCCTAAGTCTTTCACTTACTTATGACCTATGTAACTTTAAGAAAGTCACTTAAACCTATTTGGACCTTATTTTTGTTCATCTATAAAATGAGGTATCATAAGATCACAGATTAAGATCTGAAAGGAACCTTAGGGATAATTTAGTATGGTCCCTTATATCATAGGTGGGGAATTTTATAAGGCTCAGAGAAATTAAATAATTTACCAAGGTTACATAGTAACTATCAGGACTCATTCCACTGTACCACACTGCCTCTCTTGGGTTAGATAAAATTTGATTTACAGGGCTTATCGCTTTAAATCTTATGGAGCAGTGACTAGGGCTGAATTTAGAGGGCACTGAATTTAGAGATTGCTCACAGTACATACAATTCTTCAGTAGCATATAAACACTAAAGTTTATCACCTAGTTAGCAAGAATAATAATTAGTTAATTAAGTAAAACATTAAATAATTAAAAGAGGATGCTACCAGATAAGGGATGAAGTGAGTTACTTTCCCACCCAGTTTTATTCCATTTCTACCTCTAGTCCCATACACAGTGACCTCTCCTTCCCAGCAGCCTTCAGCTACTGTCCAGGGACTTTGCCCTGCATTTGTAGTACTTGCCCTGCGAACAAAAATTCCTACCTTCAATTCTGAAACCCCACCCGGAGTGGGGAACCTGGGGCCTTAAGGCCACGTGTGGCCCTCTAGGACCTCAAGCATGGCCTTTTGACTGAATCCAAACTTGACATGTTTGACATGCTAACATGGCCTCGAGGGCTGCAGGTTCCCCACCTCTGCCCTACATATATTTGGTGAAACTAACTGTTTACCCTCCGCTACAAAAAGGACCTTTTCCCTGGCAGAACCCACAGATCTTCATCATCACTACCCAGAATTCATGAAGACTAACCTTCAACTCTCTATTGGACTGGAAAGTTTGAACCTTTTAGATAATTCACTCAGGGTTCACTGGCTATTCTTGTCCTTCCCTACATTCTGGTCTTTCTTCTTCCAACTTCCTGATATAGGTTTAGATCCCCCTCTGCATCTATAGATTACTTTTCCTCTTTGTGTTCATTTTAAATTTCTCTCATTCTTTCAAGGAACATTGCTTTCTCCTTGTTTCTTTTAGAGAACAGAGAAACATTCCTCTAGCCCTTTTATCTTCTCCTATATTCAGACTCAGAAATATGGGAAGGAATATGGGGGAGAATGGGAAAAGGCAAAATAGTAATAATTGAGCAAAGAAGTCCTGGGTCAACAAAGAGGAGGTTGGTCCTAATTATAATAATCTTTGAAAACCAATAAAGGAGTTTAGACCTTATGAATCAGGAAACAGGAAGCCAGTGAAGGTTTCTGAATAGAAAAGTATCATAATGAAAGTGGTATTTTTGGAAGAATACTCACACTATCATATAAAATATTTTAGATAATGAAAGCTTGGTTCTTGAAAGGTCAACTTGAAATAAGTCAACCGTGAAGAGATGTGGGTCTAGAGTAAGGTGGTAGCAATAGAAGCCCTTAAGAGGGAAAAAAATTCAGTGGATATGATTGTGATTAACTAGATATAAGGGAAGGACCATAAAAGCTCAAATATGACCCCAAGGGTTCAAAACTGGTACAGGGGAAGGAGAATAAAGGGTCACATATGACCCCAAGGGTTTAAGACTGAGTGACTTAGAGAATAGTGTTAGCCCTGATAAAGACACCCAGGAAGATGGAAAAGGATCTTTTAGGGGAGGGATGTCTTTGTAGGGAAGAGATAATGAGTTTGGCTTTAGATATGTTGAGCTTGAGGCAAGAAAGTATAAATACCCTGTACCCACTTAGAGATAAAGTAGTGAAACTTGCACAAGTTTGTGCAAATTGACATTTTGCACAAAATGTCAATCATATCAATTAATCAATAAGTCACTTATTAAGTATTTATCATGTGCCAGGGACTATACTAAGTACAAGGGATACAAAGAAAAAGTGAAGGCAGTTCCTACCCCAAGCAGCTTTAGAATTCGTGTGTATACGTGGGCATGCATATGTATGTTTGTGTATATACATACACACGTATGAGTATATGGATATGTACACATAGTATATATGTGCAAGATATCTGTATAATAAATACATGACTTTGGAGGGAAAATGTTGAAGACGGAAAATACAGGAAATGAATAACAGAGGCAATGGTTGAAATAAAGAGAAAAAAGAGTTCCCAGGGGTGTAGAAAAAGTAAAGATTACAGAAAGGACCAAGGACAGAAGCTTGGGGAACATTCACAATTACTGGATAAAGAGAAAGAGAAGCCGGTAAAGAAAACAAATGGTGAGATCAGTTTCATGGAAAGAAAACCAGGATAGGAGAATGTCATGAAAGCCAAGGAAGGAGAGAATACACAAAAGGAAAGGGGTGATCCACAGCATCAAATGCTGTAGAATGATCAAGGATGAAAAATATGGCCATTGGATTTCTCAATTAAGAGGTTAATGATGACCTTCAAGAAAGGAGTATCCATTGAATAATGGAGATAGAAACCATGGCATTCCCTCTGACTTTTCCTTCCAATTTCTCTGTACTTATCTTGCATGTTCTAACTGTTACATGTTGGCTCTCCCTTCAGCATATAAACTCCTTGAGGGTAAGAACTGTTTATATTTTAGCACTTAGCATAGTACTTGACACAAAGTAAGTATCTGATAAATGCTTGTGGATTGATTTAGTTTGACTTTTAGATTCAAAGTTCCCTTAGAAAGCAACAATACTGAAGAGTTTTTAAGGGGAAAGTACCAATAAATTGAGAGACAAGAATAACAAAGAAGTTTATTTCCCTGTTAGTTTTTCTTCTGTTTCATTGCTCTTCATCTCCAACTTTGGATTGTCTTCGCTCATACTTTACCATGCTTCCTCCCATTTAACACATTCTATCCCTAACAATCCTAATAAATTTCTAAATCTGATTCTAAGGGAAGACTTAAATTTAATAATTTAATTTGCCATTGATGTTATTTCATTAAATAGATCAATTTCATTTTCCTAGAGGTGGCAGGGAAGGGGTAGAAAAAGTCAGTTGGGACATAGATCTGACCCATGTCCATCAAAGCTAAGATTTTCTTTCCCAAATAAAGTTTCTAATACTGCTTATTAAAAAAAACTACTTATAAAGACTACGGGAACACAAGACTTAGTTCTACTGTTAACGATCTCTAAGATACCCACAAATCCTTTTTACACAAGAATGTCTTTCCTAGGTTTCCAGATTTCCACGAATATATGTGTATAGGTATATTTAATTAAACTTGGCAAGAACAACCAGAGCATCTCAAACCCAGTAACCTTGTTGGGTCCTCAAAACAGGCAAAACAAAAACACTGAAAATGGGCCCACATGAACTTGCCAAAAAGACCTGAAGCACCAGTTTTGTGGTGCTCACTCAGGCTCTTTGCCTGAGTTTGCACTCTGCTGAGATTCAAGCCAGCTGGATGGGTGATTAGTGAAACAGGGGGCCATGGCACTATTATGATCCCAGACTGGCTCCTTGGACTCTTTCCTCCTCCACCTATGTAATCGAACTTTACTAATGATGACTTCAACGTCATACCTGAGCATTCAAAAGATGTAGAGGTAGCTTGATAATGTGTTTTTTTTAACTTTGGTGAAGTTAAATATGCCCAAACGGATTTGCCCAGAGTGTTGTGAAGTAGAAAGGCAAACAGCACACATAGAAACACTGCCAAACACGCTTTCAGATACAAGCATGCGTAGCTTTAAGCAAACTTGATACCTACTTTTAAAAGATAGTTTTATGTCAAGCACAATACAGAAAATTTAGGAGGCAATTATTTGCTCTCAAAATGATGCACAATAAGATTTATTTAAACAGAAAGTTCAGTAAAGTGAATTTATAATGTGATTCAATTTTTGTTCAAAAGAATACATGTTGTAGTGAAAGATGGCACCAGACTGAGGGTCAGAAAATTTGGGTTCTATTTCAGCCATTAACAAGCTGAATGACTTTGGACAAATCACATAGCCTCTGAGGGCCTTGGTTTCTTGATTTGTTTAAAATAAATAAAGGTTGGACTAAATGATCTCTAAGGTCTCTTCCAACTTAAAAACAACAACAACAACAACAACAAAATCTGTTGCATAACATTTGGCCATTGATGAAACAAATTAAAATGTTAAATGGCCCTTACTCCTATGTGGCACTCCTGTAGTGCTGGTCAGAGAGTGGCAGAAAAAGGCCAGAGAGTGCTAAGGATTGAAGAAAACTGGCCAAAGTTGTATGACCAACTTAGAGAGGATATATATAGACATATAACTGATCCAAAATATTTTTAACATAAGGACTAATAGAAATATTTGGGACTCCAAGACTTTCCATTGACTCTTAACAATGATTTTTCATCGGATTTGTACATAGTACATCATTTCTAAAGAGTTCTGAATGTTTTCATCTGAATAATTCTAACTTCACAACATGATGTAGAAAAAATATAGTTATAGTTACATCAATAATAATAATAATAATAATAATAATAATAATGATGATGATGATGATAGCCACTAGCATTTGTATAGCACTTTAGTTAGGATTTACAAAGTACTTTACATGTATTATCTCATTTGACCCATACAAAATTTTTATGAGCCCTTTGCTTTTATTTATGCCCCATTTTACAGATGAAGAAACTAAGGACAGGGTCATGTAGCTATCTGACATGGATATGAACTCAGGGTTTCCTGACTCTAAGCTGTCTCTGTCCACTACATACTGAAACAAAAATAGGGCCACAAAAAGGATCCCTCAAGGCAGCATACTGATTTGGAGAACAACCTATTAACCACATATTATCTCTGTTCTGGATGGGACAACATGAGTGCAAATCCAGCCTCAGACCCTTACTAGCTGTGTGACCCTGGGAAAGTCACTTAACCCTGTTTACCTCTGTTTCCTCATCTGTAAAATGAGTTGGAGAAAGAAATGACAAGCCACTCTAGTATCTTTGCCAAGAAAACCCCAAATAGCATCACAAAGAGTCAGACGTGACTGAGCAACAACACCACCGCATCTCTGTTCTATTACATTTTATTTATTTTGTTAAATGTTTCCTGATTATATGTTAATCTGCTTCAGCCACACTTGGGAGTGTTGGCAGCAGGAATGTGGCCAGTGGACCGCACGGTGGATACCTCTGCACTACATGGTGCTGCCTCTTTCGTACCAATTAACAAATAATTTACTTACATCCTCTGACTCAAAGACATGGCAGATCATCTTGTATTGTTTCTTCCCTTCCTGGGCACCAGGTGTGGTCTCAATACAATCTTGAGAAGCTGATCTGGGCATCCGACGTCTTGCCATTAACACGACAATATTTCCAATGTCAGCGATGTAGGATATAGTACGCAAAGCATGATCCATCATGGTTTCCTACCAATGGAGAAGGAAAGCCAAATCAAGAAGCATCTCTGAACTGTGTCACTGTGCCTACTGGGCTCACCTCTTAATGCTTCTAGAGACTATTATCCAGCTATCTTATTAGGGTTAGTAATTTTCACATGATGGATCTCCTCAACAATAGGAGAAGCAAAAATACATACTGTATACAAGTCCTTGGGACATTCATACAATAGCTTTTAAATACACTCACCTGTTCACTGCCTTTACCTGACTCCCTCCAGGCCAGACAACAGGACTGAAGATATTCAGGTATGCAGGAAGAAGGCACATAGATAGGGAAGCCAAAATGGCTCTATTTCTTTCTTCCAAGGGTGAAATTTGCTGATAGTGAAGGTGCCCACAAGGAATATAGGTAGGTACAAATGTCATAGCAATAGCAATACATATCCAAGGTTATAAGGCAGCATTCCAAAAACATGGTAGAAAAGCAACTATAAAAATAGTCATCAGGATGATAAATTCAACAAAACACCCATTAACCAGAACTTTCAATAAAGAAGATTTTCCCAGTATACACTAAAGAAACCAGGCAAAGCACAAGAATATACCTTCATATTGGTGATATATTTTTAAAAACCAACAGCAATATCTAATTTCCAAACTTTGTTCTGGAATTCATACATACTTAGACCAATCCCCTCTATCTCCTTTATATGAAAACTCATTACATTCAGGTGCCTTTGTGTACCTTACAGCATTATATAAATGTCAGCTATTCTTATTCCCAATACTTTTATTCTCAGGAAAGTGGACTAGTACATTTTAGAAAGACTTTGACAAAATCAAAACAAAAAAAGCTTTCCTACTTAAAACCTTTGGTTAACCAGAAAATTAAAGTGTCCAGAATCAGACCAAGTAAAAGGCATTCGAAAAGTTCTCCCCATTTGAAGTCAGTAGCATCCTGACTCCAAAACTTATTTGCTGTATGATCCTGGGCAAGTCATTTAACAGCCATGAGCCTCAATTTTCTCATCTGCAAAATGGGGGAACTTATACCTCCACTTAACAGGGCTATTGTGAAGAAAGTGCTTTGTAAACCTCAAAAAAACATAACAATGTGAGTTACTATTATTATTCTTATCACTTTTGACAACATGCGAGAGTTGGACCCCATGTGTTCCTATCTACTTAAGGCTTTGAGACTTCGCTCTTAACACACTGGCTTTGCCTTATCACAAAATAAATGCCTATTAATGCCGCATTATAAATATGTACACTTATAAAAAAAATATTTCTCTAAGTGTCCTTTGTCTCACCTCTCCCCAAACTGTGACACCCCTACCCCCACATACCTCCATGAATTACACCCTAGGAGATGTAGACAGGTCTAACTTGTCTACCCAGAATATTCTATTACCCAAACATTCTGGTTCATTGACATTTTATTATAGTAGAACAAAGTATTCAAGGTGAAATCCTTGGTTATGTTAGAGTTGGCCAAAATCATTAAGCTCTGCCATTGGCTGAAGGCCAAAGAGATCATGAGTCCTTTCATAATTGCAGAAATGTGAATCTATGGGGAGAGCAAGAGCTTTATCTTGGCTATAGGACAAGATTAAATTTTTTAAAAAGCAGCTTCTATTCTAGAAGATTGCCATCCCACCTCCCATTCCCCTCTGAGGCATGACCCTCTAAGCATCCTCCAATTTCTAAGATTCAAAGAACCATCTTCAATTACAACACATTATGCTGGTACTTGAAAAGCAGCCCTGGCTGTGAGCTTGTGTATGCACATACTGAGTATAACAATTGCCTGGCCTAGAATTTCCTTCAGAGAACAGGGGGATGAAGCTCAGTGTTAAATTTTCCTTAAAAAACATTCTGTTCACAGAGCATAAAGCAACTAGGCATTGCATGAGGAAAGTGCTGACCTGCATGGGCCACACCAAATGGTCCAAGAGCAGTTTCTGAAGCTTATCCAATTCCTTTAGCTCAGCTTAAGGCCATATTACTCTTGTTATTTTGTCCATTGAATCATGGTCCGCTGTCTCCTCCCAAAAATATTCTCCTTCTCAATGAAGCATCACACAATAGCTCGGAACAACTAATAAGCTTCTCTTTCAGTGCCATTATCCCCCTTCCACAGAAGGAGAGGTGAGACATGGTGTGTTTCTGTGAACTCCGAGATCTTCCTACCTCATGAAGTTCCATGTTGGTCTTGTGCGCTGATCTCAATCTGCCCCGCTGATCTAATTCCAGCAGGAGCAATTGTGATATGTTTCTAGCTACTCAAGACTACAGGTTATTTTAAAAAGAAGTGATAAATGTCAGCTTTTTAATACTCCTTCATCTCAGGCCTTGGCAAACACAAACATTAAAAGAGTCACCCACCTCTTCACCAGATATCCTTTCCCATTAGCAGGGTAGGAGACATAGACGGTTGATTGTGAGACATTGATGAAAATACTTCAATCAAACTGATTTCTCATTTGTATGTGGAGAAACCTGCCATTCTTTCTACATTGACTTATCTTCTCCCATAATTGAGAGATAGTCTAGGACAACTAGGGTGGTAAATGAAAGCATAGCTGGGTGTTTTAGAAAGTTTTTTCTTCCCCCTCTTCAGTTGAAAATTCCACTGAACTAAGTAGGCCTGCCTAACATCCGTAGAAGTATTCATTCTGCAAAGTTCACTCTCCGCGGAGGTCTTCAAGAAAAGGCTGGACGACCACTTTTCAAATATGTTTTTAGCAATGATTCTTTTCTTGGACTAACTAGCCTCTCTCTGATGTTCCTTCAGACTTATATTCTGTGATTCTGTAGAAGTAGAACTAGGCCAGAGGTCTAGCAGGTGAGACAACTAAGGATGGAGATTATCAGGCACTGCTTAATAGTTTTGTTCTTAGAGGTTAAGGTGACTGTGTTTCTAATGCTTTTCATCATTTCAGAATAATGGGGTGGAGTAGTTTTTTGTTATGCAAAAGGGAAAAAAATCACCTTGCTCAGACCATTAGAGGCCCTCTGGAAAGGAAGGAAAATGACTAAACAAAAGATTTCCTGTAAAATCTGAACAGCCCCCCAAAAATTAAAAATAAAAACAAAATCCCACATCGTGAAAACCAAAAGAGATTACTAAGGACAAAAGAAAAACAGCATAACACTGTCACGATAAAATAGAAAGCCCAGGAGAAAAATGAGACACAAATTTTTTTGGGGGGGGGTTAGGCAATGGGGTTAAGTGACTAACCCAGGGTCACACAGCTAGTGTGTGTTGTGTGTCTGAGGTCACATTTGAACTCAGGTCCTCCTGAATCCAGGACCAGTGCTCTATCCACCACACCATCTAGCTGCCCCTGAGATACAACTTTAAATAGAAAATAGGAGGTAGTTCTTCAAACAGACCAGGCCACAGTAGACTTCAGAGAAAAATCTTAAAGGAATAGTGCTTATTAGGCATAGAAAAGATGGAAAAGGTTACTTATCTGTTTTAAAATTTATGAAGTATTATGATAAGAAGGGCCTTGATCAATTTTCCTTCACTTTTCCCATGATGTGTACTTAAGCTACAGTAGTAATGAATTACAAGGAATGTTCAGAAGCATTGTCTTAACATAAAGATAAAAGACAATGCCATGGGTTGTCAAAGACCACTATAGAATTTTCTTCCATAAAATAGAAAATCATCATCAGCTTGGTTTAGAGGGAGGGATCTCTATTCACCAATCCCCTGAACTCTCCTGTGACTGCTTTCTCGAAATCACTTGGTTCATCCCAGATACCCTTTATTTTCTAAATGGTCATTCCCCCAAAATACTCTTAGTGACTTCTTCAGCCCTGGAATTGAATGCTCAGTGGTTAGCAGAAGATTCATTGCAGATGAAGCATGAAAACAAATGCTGTAAAAGTTTCAGGTTTTCTCCTCCATGATTCTGTAAAATTCCTCTCTGCTGGGAACTCTTCTATAATGGACACTTCCTAGAAGAATCTTAACACTGCAGTCTAAGGCACTTTTCAATATTCTCTACTGTATAACATAAAAGGACATGATCATTGTCTCTTACCATTAAATGGTGATAAGGGGGCAAGAGTCAGATAAAAATAGTAGAAATGTCTACTCTCAAAGTTGAGTTATAATGAATACAACTCCCCACTTTTTAGGAAGACGATGGAATTCTTTAATCATATATACACAGAACACACACACACACACACACACACACACACACACACACACTCATATGCACACCAGTGGCCTTCATTATATACAGCCCTGCCTGACTTGTAGCAATAGAACACAGAGGGAGAGAAACCTGTTTTACAGAATTGGAAACCATTATAAAGCAATGAATCTGGCACCCCCAGCTGCTGTACCAGTCAAGCAATATCAAAAGCCAGGAATTATGTCAAAACACTTTACCCTCTCAGAAATATGATCAGCCAGAAACACATAAGCACATTGGTGAACATAAGGCTATTTGGAAAAAATTTACCCCCTGCACTGACAAAATGGAGAGAGGATGGTTGCTCATGGAAGCTTTTATTTACAGCACCCCTGAAAAGAGAATCAATTTCACCATCAGCATTTTCATTCCATTAAGGAGAACAATGATTCTTCTTTTGCTCTAGAGTGAAAAAAGTCTACTGGGAATAAGCACTTGTAACAGAACATCAAAGGCAAGCCAGGCATAAGGTCCACTTGGAGCTATAATCATTAACCCTCAGCTTGTCTACCCACAACCAGATAGATTCAGAGATCTTGGGTTAAGACTCCAATCGTTTGCCCACCTAATACTAGAAACAAAAATAATTTCATACTTAAAATTGTGCTAGCATTCTCAAAAGCCAAAGAGCACCAACTAACTAAATAAATGAAAGAACGGATGTGCTCCTGCTATTTGCAGTGGGCAGAAAAAGAAACAAAACCTGAGTCTGTTAGTAGTCAAAAGCAGGATGCTGAGCATTGGGCATGGTGGTACAAGCCTGTAATTCCTCCCTACAGGAGGAGGAAAGATGGGTGGATACAGTGAGTTCTGTATATGTGTGTGCATATACATATGTGTACATATAAACACATCCATGTGAATGTATATGTACATATATATGCATGTGTACATACACACAAACACACACACATATATATGTATACATGCACACACAGATAAACATAGTCAAAAACAGGATATCATATCACATCAGGTATAAAAGAGATTTTTTTTCTCTGTTCTGTTCAGAAGAGAATAAAAATGTATGTTTGTAAAGAATAAAGTAAATAGAGATAACCTCTCTAAAAAGTGTTAATTTGTGATCATTAACATTTACCCAACTGGGTACTTAACTCCAACTGGGGCAGTAAGTACTCGTGTAAAAGCCAAATTCAGACTCTGTGAGATGAAGTTGTCAACGTAAGTGTTTGGATAATTATGTCAAGGACCTGTGATGCGAGATGGATGATGAGACACTGGAGAAAATCCATGGTAATCCTTGGAGAGCTAGTAATGGGCTTCTCTAACTAGATCTGTGCTTTTAACATTGGGAAAATTCAGACCCATCTCTTTCCTAAAGCACGAGGGATCTCTCTACAAAAAGTGCCTAAGCTCTTAAAAGGGAAAAAAAAAAGAAAAAGAAAAGAATTTCAATATTAAGAAATCCTTAGTGGTAAGGTGATACAGATATGGAGTAGGTAAAAGCAAGGAATTCTAAAAGATATACATGTACATGTGGTGGAGAGGCTACCACTGAATAATATCTCTTTCTCAATTATGTAAATTCAATGGAATAACTAGAATTACCAGGCTCACCAACCCAATTCCCAAACACTAAACTAGACCAAAGAGAAAATGGATAGATTGTTTCATACAATGCCAAAACCCATAAATTCCACCAAAAATAGAGGAGGGGGAGGGAGAGAAAAGGAAAGCAACACAATCAAATGATCAGTATTGCTATTGTATGTCTCCAACTAGCAGTTTGAACACATTTTTCATTTTTCAATCAGTTGTTTTGATATTGTATAGACAACCAGAAAATCAGAGCATAAGCCCCAGGGGAAAGTAACAGTAGAGGATTAAAATGAAAAAGACAACCTACATTATCTGTAGGATGGAAAAAGTAGAAACATCATATAATGAGATTTGTTTGGTTACAGCCTTCATCCATGACTGCAAGTTTGAAAGCCCCAGTTCTGTTCCTAAAGGGAACTGATAAGATATTTTTGAGAGCTGTTGTTTTCCTTTTCTCACTTCTTTAGTTCCATGAGGTTTCTAACTTTCCTCTCCTACCTATCAAGTTAATAGCAAACAAAATTAATATCTGGCTGATACGGTAAATTTTTATTTTCTACAATGACAGCTCTCCAAAACTACCATGAGAAGAAAAGGAAGTCAATGTAAGAATGGACCAACTGACTGTCTGGGTAAACATTTCAGGTTTGTAGGTATATGACATATCTGTGTCCTGAAGCAACCTTAGTATGCAAAGTTCCAATTCCAGCTAATTCTGAAGTATCTATTGAAAGCTTTAAAGAATGCCCCTGGAACTTGAGGGGATGTCCATCAATGGGGAATGGCTGAACAAGTTGTGATATATGAACTGTAATGGAATACTATTGTGCTATAAGAAATGATGAGCAGGTGGACTTCAGAAAAACCTGGAAAGACTTGTAGGACTGATGCTGAGTGAAGTGAGCAGAAGCAGGAGAACATTGTACACAGTAACAGCCACACTGTGCAATACTAATTTTGATAGACTTATCTCTTCTTAGCAATGCAACTTCAAAAGACTCATGATGGAAAATGCTGTCCACATCCCGGAAAAGAACTATGGAGTCTGAATGCAGATCAAAGCATATTATTTACTCTCTCTTTTTTTTTTCTTTCTTGCGGTTTCTCCTATTGGTTCTAATTCATCTTTACAACATGACTAATGTGAAAATAGGTTTAATATGAATGTATATGTTGAGCCTACATCAAATTACATGCCATCTTGGGGTGGCGGAGGGGAGAGATGGGGAGAAAATTTGGAACTCAAAATTTTATCAAGACGAATGTTGGAAACTAACAATAAATTAACAAATTTATTTTTAAAAATGCCACTGGTCTTGATCCAGGCTTCTAAGACCACAGGATTTAATCAGACCACATTTTCTGACCCCCAAATCAGGATATATAGTCTGAATAAAGGATATTCTTCTTAGAAAACTTAATAAAGTAGATTATCTTTTCTTGAAAATAAGATTTTTCTGGGAAAGACTCAGAAATTCCCAAATCTAATGCTACCACCAGGACAATGTCAAATTGACATATAAGACCTGCAGCTAGGTAGGATACTGAATAGAGGAATGGGCCTGAAGTTGCAAAGACCTGTGTTCAAATTTGGCCTCAGACAATTGCTAGCTGTGTGTCCCTGGGCAAGTCACTTAACCTGTTTTCCCCATCTGTAAAATGGGGATAACAGCACCTACATCCCAAGGGTTGTGAGTATTGAATGAGATAATAATGGTAAAGCATTTAACACGGTGCCTGGCACACAGTAAGTGCTATATAAATGATAACTAATGATGATGATAATAATGGTGATCTTAGTTTTGTCAACTTACTGGTTATTGGTTCCCACCTCTGTAAATGAAGTAGTTTTACACTTCAAAGTGTCTAAAGTCCTTTCCAGAATTAAAATTCCTTTACTTGGTCAAAATGAGCTTATAATGCAGAGAGATCATAGGGTTTAGAGTTAGAAGATACCTTGGAGATCCACCAAGTCCAATATCTTCATTTTAGTGATGAAGAAACTAAAACTGAAAGAAGCTATATCATTTACTCGAGGTTATATAGTATTGAGTAGCAGATCAACCTTGAACCAGGCGTTTTGTCTCCAAATGAAATGTTCTTTCCACTGTATCAGAGTGGGACTAAACCAATTTAACATTCTAATTAAACAACAGTTCCGATATCTAGATTCTTCTTAAACACAATGAGAAATAGTATAATAGAAAATCTCTGGTCTTGGCATGAGAAAAGCTGAGTCTGAGGCTACGCCCTGTCCCCTACACTAAGCTATAGGACCCTGGACAAATCCTCTTTTATCCTTAGCTGTAAAACAGAGATAAAAATATTTGCACTACAAGAGGGTTTCTGAGAAGAAATTCCTTTTTATAGACCTCAAAGTGCTATGTAAATGTGAGCTATTATTATTTTTATCATTTTATACTAACAATAAAACTAGATTTATTGGAATTATTCTTTCAAGAAGTCATGAAAGGCATTCTAGAATCATGAAAGGTCAGCTAAAATAACTATGTGATTTCTAACTCAGCTCTTGCTTCTTTCCAGAGTAACTTAGTTTCTCAAATATTTGAGGTTTCTGGGCAGCAAGCAACTATCATAAAGGAAATTTCCTTTAGAATGCTTCTCATCCTCAAATAAATCAACGATGCTTTCTAAAATTGGCACTTGCCCGTGATCCTAAACTACAGATTCATCTGTGTCTTAGGTAAACATTTTTGCCTCCAAAACATCTAATGAAAAGGTTTTTTTTTCCCTGCAGAATTTCTGGGTAATTATATTTTAAATGTGTTAGGTACTGACCTGTGTGTCTGCATTTAGAACCTTAATCCTCTGAGTGGAAATGAAGAGATCCACTTCAGTCAAAGTTTGGGAATCTCCTTCAGAACTCTAAGAAAAGAAAATGCTTGTTAAAAAGCAAATTTTAACTGCCTTCAAAGACATTACTAATCACTTTCAGCAAGACAGAACTGGGAGGGGAAGGGTACTACATATCTAAATTGCTCAAAGATAAGCATCTAGAAAGCACAAACTTACAAGAAAAATTCAGGGAGACTGAGTTTTACCTGTTCGATTTGGAAGTGCAAAGAAGGAGAAACAAATACTTAAAATTTTGAACAATGAAGTACAAGAAAGCCTTAGGGAGAAATGCTTCTAAACATTCCTTTTGTATAACAGCAACCCATATAGATAAGAAGCTACAAGCAACCAATAAAGCTAGGCATGAAAGAGAGAGAGAGGAGAGAGAGAGAGAGAGAGAGAGAGAGAGAGAGAGAGAGAGAGAGAGAGAGAGAGAGAGAGAGAGAGAGAGGATGTGTGTGTGTGTGTGTGTGTGTGTGTGTGTGTGTACACCTCTTGACTTGGCCCATATTAATTCTGTCAAGAAACTTGATCAAATAGTTAAAAATATATCCCATAATTTGATTTCTAATTGATGACTTTTCTGCAACTACCATAAGTTACATAGTAATAACACTCACAGAATTTACAGGTCAATTTAGTCTTGAAAATTATCACTCATGAATAGAGAGGGTATATTTTTATTTTCTTTTCTTGCCGGGGGGGAATAGGAGGAGGCAATAGGGGTTAAGTGACTTGCCCAGGGTCACACAGCTAGTGTTTAAGGCCATATTTGAACTCAGGTCTTCCTGACTCCTGGACCAGTGCTCTATCCACTTCACCACTTAGCTGCCCTGAGGGTATATTTTTAAAGAAAGTTAATTAAAATATTAATGTCTTCTCTGGAGGTACATATTCATAATCACATTTGCCACCCTGTTCCATTAGCCTATCTTTCCCCCAAACTAGAAGCTGAACTATTCTGAAATACTATGATTTCTTTAGCTTGCTATATGACCTTGAATCTGTTATTTAACTTCTCAGCCTCAGTTCCTTCATCCATGGAAGAAGGTGGTTAAACTAGAGATTTCTAAAGTTTCCTTTAGCTCTGACACTAGGGGATTATAAACACATAATGGAGAGACAGTATTATATAGTAGGAAGAGAGCTAGCCTTGGATCAGAAGTTCTGAGTTCAAATCCCAACATTGACATGTGCTTGCCATGTGACCAGGGACAAGTATATGAGTGTGCTAGAACCAAATCTTAGCTCACAACAGTAAATTTTTAAATTTTCAATGAGATCATTTACACCTTCAAAATATTCAAGCACTACAAGTCAGGCTTTGATTTATTGTTGTCTAGACTTAAGAAAGGGAAGGAGAAAATATTAACAATGAAGATTAAATTTAAAAGTATGTCATACATGCCTTTTTTTCCAGTGACCCAGTCATTAAACATTTATAGGTATATGCCTGGACAAATCCTTTATCTTTTCTAATACTCAGTTCCCTCATCCAAAAATAGGGATAATACTATTTCCGCTACCTACCTTGTAGAGTTGTTGTAAGGAAAGCATTTTGTCAACCTTAAACTTCAAACAATTATAGAAATGACTATTAATGTCATGTGATTCTTCCTCCTCCCCATAATAACTGGGAAATATTGTTTTAAATTAATGATATTATCAATAAAAATCTATCCCATAATAACTAGGAACTACTATAAAATTAATAACAAATAGCAAATGTTGAAAAGTCAAATGACTACTTTTTTTTTTAAACCACAGCATGCTTAGTATTGGCCCAACTGATATGGTATCAAGTTAAATTTAAACTGACCTTTTCCAGTACCTGAATGTACTACTCTGGGCATGCTTAAGACCAGGAAGGTGTTTTAATTGGTTTTAAATCAGTAGGAATCCCAATTACTTGAATATAGCGGAAACAGAAGAATGTGCTTAACTAGTATGCCTACTGAGTTAAGTAATTCTCTCTGGTCACTCAAAAGCCAATGATGCTGTGCTTCGCAATTCACAATGTCACATAGGTTTGACTCGATCCTTCCCAGTACGTGATTAAAACACATTTTCCCTGCTGGCTATACCCTAAGAACTCTGAAATACTTGGAGATTACATATTATGATGATATAATTGTGTTTTCATGTTGTCCTTAAAGAGAAAAACCACAGTGTGCTATCTGTCCCTCAACTACAGGGCTCTATTACTTTTTACCTCATTATTATAACTGCTGATTCAAATAAATCCTGCAAAGGTACATTTTCTGTGGAATTGGGAATAAGCCACTTTATGTCTCTGCTTATAAACAAAACCAAAACCACAAACCACAAACTTTGATACAGTCTATTCAAATGTGTTTCCAAAAGTTATATTCTTGGATGATAAATGACTCAGATCACAATTCTTGCTGAGACAGGTTGAATCAGAAGCAAGATGGGACAATTAATTGCTGGGCAAATGCAGCTTCGGTGTTTAATGGGTACAATTCAGTGCTATATGAAAATCTCAGTTAAAGTTATTGATCAGAAAAGGAGAAAACTTGGAACAAATTAGGTGGAGAAATGGAAAATTAATAGTGTCTGAGTGGACATTACAAATAAGGAATTTTATATAACCCAATAATAAAAACCAATTGTTTTCTCTTAGTACTGAAAGAACTGGGACCAAGAAACAAGCATATGAAAAGATTGATAGCCTTTCTTCCAATGATCAAGCAATTAAACATGCTTAATTAATCATTTAACTAGGAGAGTTAAAGCTTAGCACAGAAGAAAGCCAGCAAGAGTTTTTGATGCCATGCTGCTCTGAAGCCGAAAAGCTTTCTCTATGTAAGCATTGTATTTTGATTGGGCATATAAATCGATAGCATTTAATGTTTATTCTCACCTATATTACATCAAAATCTTTTTTTAAAAGCATAATTAAGAGAGAAAGTATATTACCATTAACATCTTTAATCATGCCTATAGTAAATAATCATGTCTATAAATAATTTTGCAAATTCAGTACTGAGGCTTCACTTTCTATCTGGTAAGAACTTATGCTAATTACATCTCAAGTTCCATCACATTCCAAATATAAGTCACCTTCTCAATATGGGGCACACTGTTAAAATCTGATTTTTTGAAAAGGAAAAAAATACATATATGTAAACATACATAAATATGTATTTATTATAGTTAAGGGGCTATTTATTTACAATATGAATATACACTGAAAAGTAATTACACTATTTTCCACATAAATTACATTTCCTGTAAAAATCGAATTACTGAAGAGGAGGTATAGAGGGCTGCTCATATGGTCTGGAAATGGCCCTCTTACAGCTTACAAGCAGGTATTAATGAAAAATTCTCTGACCTACATTTGAGCAAAGGCAAAAAAAAAAGGATGAGGGAGGCTAGTTTGGACTGACTGCAAATTACACTTGGGCCCTGCTTCTTGCTTTGTGAAGCAAGAGCAAGGTGGGCAAAAGCCAGAATTGGGGAAAGTGTGGTATATATTTAGTACTTAGGAATATAATACTTAGGAAGGAATAAATAGCTTTATGAATGCCAGCCTGGAAAACCAAAACCCATAAGGCTATGTAGCTTTGAAATCCCCAAAGGGATATCTACTTAATACGAATGGGAACAGAGGCTAGACAGCTTGCTTGTCATCGAACAGGACACAGAAAATAAACAGCTAGAGACATGCTGTTGGTCAAAAATGGAAGGCCGGAGGCCAAAGAGTATAGGTCACAGAAAACCACCAAATGATATCATCTGCCCAGGTTTAAAGAATTTCAGGCATATATTCTAGGTATCAAAACACAACAAGATTTGCGATTTTTTTTTCAGCTTTGGTGTGGACTCCCTCCTAACACACGTTTATGACTTAGTACAGAAACCTAGAGTAACACAAGGTTGTGATTTCTCTAGGGTCACCCAGTTCTTAAGGGTCAGAGTTGGGAATCATAGATTTGGAGGCAGAAATGGCCTTACTGCTCATCTAGGCCCATATCTTTATTTTACATATGAAGAAACTGAGATTCAAAGAGTTTATGGCTCAACCACGATCTCATAGCTAGTAAGTGGCAGTGTCAGTATTCAAACTCATGTTCTGTGACTCCAAATCCACTTTTGCACCAACCCAGCAGTTTTTAAAATGTAGCCTGGGGACCCAATACCCTTCCATAGTATCTGCGAAGTCAAAACTATTTTCACAATAATACTAAGACATTTTAATTTTTAATACAGTAAATATCAACAGATATAACCTGTATAAAAAAAACTTGCTAATTTTTGAGAGTGTAATGGAGTTGGGGCAGTTAGGTGGTGCAATGGATAGAGCACTGGCCCTGAAGTCAGGAGGACCTGAGTTCAAACCCAGGCTCAGACACTTACTAGCTATGTGACTCTGGAAAAGTCACTTAACCTTGATTGCCTCAAAAAAAAAAGTGTATAATGGAGTTCAGAGACCAAAAAGTTTGAAAAATGCTTTCACTTATATCATGCTTGCCTGTCCAGGTTTTATTTGAACCCAGGTGTTCCCTTATCCAACCCTAGTGTTCTGTCCATTATACCATGTTTCTTCTATTGGTGTCAACACAAAAGAAAAAAAGAAATTTGCCAAATGGGCATCAGAGATATTTAATACTTAGTGGACTGTAACAGATATTAAATTGACAGCTTGTAAATCTCCTAAACTTAGTAAATGATTGTGTTTGCAAACATCTTACTAAATATCAACTATTTTGAAATGACAGCTAGCCTGACCCCACTCTAAAACCTTTCTTAATTAGATGAAAACGTATGTGCACGTTGCAAATTGTAGTACTCATGGTACTGATTTGGCAAATTAAAATTAATGACTCTTTAAATATCAGAATAATTTAATTAATGTCATAGGCCTATACTATAGGAAGACATTTCACTCTGTCAGCATGAAATGCTTCATCAAGAAGTATAACCACTATTAAATACAAAATTAGTCATTTCTCCAGACAAAGTAAGTATTGGTACATTTGAAAAAGCTAAATAGAAGAGAAAGGAAGTAATGGTCAGCTACTTCAGTAAATAGGTAATATGAAAAATAAATGAAGCCATTGTTGTGGCTCCATTTGATAATCTGGAATTAAGCATTCAAGGAGGAAAGGAAAGAAGACAGCATTACCACTTTATGAGGATTCCTAATGGAAAAGCACAGCTCCACAATGAACAAGCCACAAAAACATAAACAAGCACTGGTATTCCAGAGAAACATTGGGGTTTTTTTTACACACCACTTTTTTCTTGATTTTAGCAGCCTTCTGCATCCTCTGAGTAGCACATAAGAGAAAAAGAAAAACAGATGGGCACAAAAAAAAAAGATACAGCACATAGTATAAGTCTTTTGGCCATTGGACTAAATACTTAGAACCTATGTATAATGGGGGGGGGGAATCTACAAAGGTAAACAGCCTTTTGGATTAAGCATAGAGATATAAATGATAAACTAATCATTAAAGCCCCTTAACAAGTTTGTTTCTTAGCAGCTGGAAACAGCTGGGCTACTCCAGTATGTTTATATATGGAATGACAAGGACTAAGGGAAACATTTTAATGACAGATTGTGCCAACTATGAGATCAGAGCTTATTGTCTCACTGAAGAATTAATTCTTCAAGTTTGAAACTGTCCAAGTAAGGCTGTGCAGGCAAGTCTGCTAAAGGTTAAAAGGATAATTTCTGGACCCTTCTGTACCCCCTGGAAGAGTGCTGACTTGTTTCTACTCTACTGGCTATTTGAGAGTGTCCTTACTCTAATGAATGCCAAAATTCCTTGGGCACCATTAAAAAAAATGTAGCCCAGGTGGTAAATCAATACTTGGGAACACCTCTCCACACCATAGAAGGATTGAGAGCAAAGAGCAGACAAAATTTTAACAAAGAAACATGCTATGTTCCATTCACAGGTCCCAGTGAATTTTGGGACACCAAAAGTCATTAACGAAATTGGAAAATATTCAGTGTACTTCTTCCATTAGATGGTAAGTTCCTTGAGGACAAATGTTAGACTTAATTTATTTTCATATCTCCCCCAGTGACCAACACTCGCACAAAACAACGTTGCACAAAATGGTGCAGTGAAAAAAAAAAGCCATTGCATTGGGAGTCAGGATTACTTGGGTTCAAGTTTCCACTCTGATACTAACTAGTTACTCAACTTCAGCTCTGAAGTTACTCAGCTTCCTCTCTCTGGGACTCAATTTTCTCATCTGTAAAAACAAAAATGGGGTTGGACTATAATCTCTAAGATCCCTTAAAACCCCGATGAGCTACTCAACGTGTGAATCTAAGAACCAGAAGCATTTGAGAAACATCTGTTAAGTTGATTTAAATTGTCAGAAATCACTAAGTATAATCAAGCCTAGGAGGAACTGTAATGTTTTCATATCTTATGTTACAGTTGTGCTACCTAGCAGGGAGCATGGGGATCCCAGACACAGGGTCAGGGAAGCTGGTACTATATCTACTTGTACAGATATATTCATGTGGCCACAGTCTGTGGCCTAGGGAAGCAAAACCATGGGTTTTCAACCAGGACCAAGAGTCTTTTTCAGGGCAAGAACTCTCTAGCCATCATCAGGATTTCATTCAATTTTATATGGCTCCAAAGGGAAGTTGCTACAGTATAGAACTGCTCTCATGATTGGCAAAAAGAAAAATTGGGGGGAAGAGCCCATACTCTTTTAGTCCAGAATCAGGCTGTATTGTTTATACTCCTCCCTTCCCCTCTTCAAAAAGTATTTACTAAAAGCACCTAATGTGCAGATAGAGCTCAAATAGCATGTTTGCTGTAACTCACTAACAGCAATTCCTTAACAAAATAATCTCCTTGTTTTAGCACCACTGACTCAGAAAATACTCAGCCATCTCTAACACTTATGAGCAATGTTAAGCCCTTGAACCCTGAGGGGGCTTTTATATTGTAGCAGAAAGAACACTGGACTTGGGGGTCAGAAGATACAAGATTAAGGATTTGGCTATACCTAGCTGTGTGGCTATGGCCTAGTTATTTAACCTTTGTAAGCCTCAGTTTTCTGATCTAAAATTAATACATTATGATAATTATAATAAAACAGCATTTGCACCGCCTATCTCAAAAGCATAGGCTTCTGAAGGAATGGGACCTTAGAAGTCATCCAGACTAGAGGTGTCAATTAAACAGATGGCCCTTGGGCCTCAAACCAGCTTAAAATGTAATTGGGAAATATTTAACAAAACAAACAAAAATAAAATGAAACATAGATAACATTACATTTTAAAATTAAGACAATATACAGCCTATAAGGATTGTTATGTGTGGTTTTGATTTGAGTTAGGCACCAGTGGTCTAGACCAACACTCCCTCATTTTATAATTAAAGAAACTAAAACTCAGAAGGGATAAATTATTTACCTAAGGTCACACATGTAATAAGTAGCAGAAATAGGATTCAAATTGAAGTCATCTGGCTCCAAATTCAGTTCTCTCTCCAGCAAAATATACATTTTCATGGGGTTCACCTGATCATGGATTCATAGATTAAGAATTGGAGGGGTCATTAAAGTTTGTCTAGTCCAAGCCTCTCATTTTACAGATATGGAAACTGAGACCCAAAGGTAGTGAATCAATTTGTCTAAGTACACAACTAGTCAGTAGCAGAATCAGGATTTGAACCCAAGTCCTCTAATTCCAAATCGGGGCGGGGGGGTGTTTGTTTTTGTGAAGAAGACATTGCTCAAAACAAGACATTGCTTTCACCAATATGTGGGAGTTTTAAGATGAATGTAATGATTTTAGTGAAATGTGTCTCGTTTAACATTGATATCAACAGTGATATCAAAAAATCACATCATTGCTGTTATCTAGATTTTATCAGAAGCACAAATTTACGTGGTTCTAAGTTTAGGTTGGAGAATTCTAAGCAGTTCCTATCTGTGTTATGAACACATTCAACTTCTTTCACGAAATGATTTTCCCTGCCCATCTGTAAGTTCTTTAAATAGAACAAACAAGGCAAATATCATTGTATGGGAACTTGAAACCTTAAACAATAATAATTTTTGGCAGCTAGAATGCTTGAGAATGACCTCTTTTTAAAAAAAAAATTGTTTCCAGGCTACAACTTAGTGAAATGAATTCATCTGGAAACTAATCTCCTGTGTTCTGCAGCCTGACGATTTTCCCTTCGTAGACTAGATTCTGCCTTTGAATCCTCACAGTGCTCCGCCAGTCTTAAGGCTCTTTGTTCTGACCTCGGCAATAATTTATGTCTCACTCACTGGAGGGCTAGGGGTTTCTGTGCACTTTCACACCAGGCCTTGGGAAAAAAGCAGGTCTCTGCTGTGGTAGAACTAGACTCACTTCACTGCACCCTGAAGTCAATTTGAAACTGCATGATTTTAGACAGAATCCTTGAGCTCGGCTGCCAAGGGACCTAGCCCCTTTCACCAACTCAGAGACCAATGCTACCTTGACACGGCTGACTGCCTCTTGGGCCTGCATCATTCTGATATTTTTGGAAGGGTTCCTTTCAGAGAGCAGTTGTGTTGATCCCAGGTAATTGGCAGCAAAGATGATTCCATCGATGAGATCTTCAGGTTCACAGGGACCTGGAACTAAACAATGAAGAGAGTTAGTTTCTTCCCCCAAAAATGGAGCTGCCTTCAATTAAGGGCAGTCACACCCCACATTGAGGACTGGTAGTGGGAGAGACAAGTACATCAAATGTAGTCAATGTGCAGACTATTTGACAGGAAAAGAATGATTTTGCAACCATAAGGTCAGGTTTAATGGACTAAATCATTGCTATTCTCGCCATTACCCAAACCATCTTTCCTAAACACTTTTCTTTACGTTGAGAAAATAACTGCAGAACCACCTGGCACGCAATCAATGGACTGGCCATAAAGTACGTCAAGAGACAATAAAGAAAGTATGTTGTTTTCCAAAAGAGGGCACCATCTCTTAGTCTCAAACGATGACAGAGGGGAAATTTATAGAACACCAACAGCTGTAACTTGCAGTACGTCCTCACAGGAGAGGCAGCTACACACTGAGACTATGCCTGCTTCTGAAGTCAGAGCATCTGTACACTATCGTCTACTGAAACTGGCCTGATTAAGAATCAAAGGACTTAGATTCAAAACCCGACTCTACTATTTGGTTCCTGAGTGACCTCACACAAGTTTCTGCATTTGCCCCCTTTCTGTATCTTAGCTTTCTCATTTGTGAAATGAGGACATAGGACATGATTTCTTTCTTTTTTGAACAAAGTTTTATTTTATTTTTTTTTGTTTTGATGTCTTTCCTCTCAAGTGAGTTCTGACTAGTATGATGTAAAGTTACTGTTTTCTGGCCTTTTTATGAAAAAAAATTATCTAATAGAGATGATAAGATCTAACTATGTTGAAATGAATTAAAAATGTTAAAATATTTTTTCAAACACCTTTCCTTTTGCAAAATGTGAAACAGATTTTGCCTAAAACTATTTCCTTCAAGTTATCTTAAAATTGTATACTTCAAGGGATATTTTGGCCATGTGTTTCTTTTTCCAGTAGATAGTATTTTATTTTTTCCAATTACATGTAAAAACAATTTTTAACATTTATTTTTATATAAAATTTTGAGTTCCAAATTTTCTCCCTTTCTCCTGCCTTCCCCTCCCTAAGATAGTAAGCCATCTGATATAGATTTTATATATATACATACATATTATATTTTATATATGTGTGTGTGTGTGTATAATTATCAGACATGATTTCTAATGCTGGTTCTGCTCCAAATCCTGTGGAGAAGTGAAGAGAATATTGGACCTGGAGGCAAGAAGATCTGGGTTCAAATTCTGCCTTGGACACATCCTAGATATGTGCCGTAACCTGGGCAAGTCACTTAAATTATCTCAAAATTTTCTCTGCATTCCACTTTTACTGATTTATAAATAAGGACATTTGCTAGCTATGTGACCCTGGACAAGTCACTTAACTTTTATGGTTTCCTCAAAACGAGGAGATTGGATGGCTTCCACAGTCTCTTGCAGCTCTAAATATACGTTATGAATGTGTCTGTCCTAAGACGCATGCCCCTAGAGTGGCCATGGGGAGTGAAGGAAGATGAGTATAAGTATGAGAGACCTTCATTAGCCTGACTCTCTGCAAGATATTAGAGGCAATGTGCACAACGGAAAGAGGATTGGGTGTGGAATTAATTAGCATCACTGTCCTTTGAATCCTGACTGATACTAACTACTCATACCTTGGTTAAATCCATTCATTGCTCTGGTCCTCAGTTTTCTCACCTGTAGTACTAGATAATTTCTGAGGTTGCTTTCAGTTCTAAATCTATGACTCTAGGATAATACCTAGACAGTTATCCCTTCCACATCGTTGGGCGATGGAGAGTGAAGGGACACGACACCCTGCAACCTAGAAAATTCATGTAAAATTTTTTGATCATTCTTTCACACCAGAGAAAAAGTCTGAATTATTATGGTATTAAATGATAAAAATATATTGATATTATACAATAATATACATATGTTTTATACATTTCTGAGTTTCTAAACTTTTTCTGTATTGTCTTCTGGCCTTCACGTGTCATCTGCAGCTTCTGCAAAATTCCCCCAAAATTCCTCTTTAATTTTTTATGTCAACCCACAATATATCAAAACCACTATGGGGCAAGTCACTAGGCAGAAGGGATGATAGTATATTGTGCCCCCTCATAGGGAAGTGCAGAAGAAAAATTAAATCACTATACTGGCAAAAGTGTAGAACAGAGGAAACTCTTTAGCTAAATGTTCATTAAGCAATGTCCTTTTTTCTAAATATCCCCTTCAGTAGTGACATTGCCATGTGAAACAATAAACATTTATTAGCAACTCTAGTAGACCTTTTTTTCCCGCTAATGAATGAATGGTTCTCGAATACATAGTTGGCTATTGAGTTCCTTTATTGGTTTTCGCTACCGGCCCATGCTCCAATCCCAGCTATGAGCCATAGGCTGCACACCATTGATGAACTCAGCCATTTGTGCAGTTTATTAAAATTTGTTCCATGAAAAAAACAGCCCTATTTAGTGCATTAACACACATGATAGTGACTGGAAGCAATGTAAAAATGAATTGATGATTAAAGTGCAACAACGCAAACACTGGTTTATTGAAATACTCTGCGGCATTTGCAAGATTTCTAAATCCATTTATTGCTAGTATTTATTTTTTTAACTTCACCACAAAAGCCCATACACATATACATGTAGCCAGGTCAATAAAGCTTCCATTAAAATAACCCCTCTTCTCAATCATCCTGCAACTCCAATTTCTTTAAGGTTTGCCAAGGAACTCTGAAACATTTTCTAGGTTGGTATTAAATTAAAATCTAAAAATAATGGAGCTGTTTTGTCCACTTGGGGCTCTGTGCTCCTTGCATCTAAATGTGGGACATAAATATTTGGAAGGAAGAGATTAAAATGAGTCATTACCATCTATTTCACACCAATGCAACAGCTCATATGCACTAAAACCTAATTTAATAAACTGTTAAGAGTCTGGGGGGATGATTTCAAAGCACTTCAGAAGAGCCTAAATGATACTAGAGACCATAGAGAGCAGACTCCCCAAACTGTGAGCTGACAAACTGACTAGTAAACAGCCACCCGCACTGGTCTTTGCTTCCAATGCTGACACATCTACTGGACCTTTCCTGTTCTCTCTATTGTTACTATTAACTCTATCTCACCCATTGCTTTTAATTCAGTCTTATTACCCCCTCATTTTTCTTCCCCTGAAGTCCTGGTGCTTTCCCCGAAGAACCAATAGCTCCTGGAAGTCCCCACCCTAGTTCCTTTTAGAGTCATTGGGAAAGAAGGAACTTTAGATTGTCTAGTCTGACCACATGCCCATGCAGAAATTTCCTCTCTACCACATCCCTGACAAGAGGCAACATGGTAAAGTAGGACACGCATTAGTTCTGGCATCAAAGGACCCCCAGTTTGTGTCTCAGCTCTCTGCCTCTTAATGCCTATCCAGGTGACCTTGGACTGGGCCTCAGTTTCCTGATCTGTAAAATGAGAGTGTTGGGTCAAAGGGTTTCTGAAGTCTCTTCCAGCTCAACATTTGTGATCCTAAATGGTTATCCAGCCTCAATTTAGGCACCTCCAGTGAGGAGGACAGATAGATGGTGCAGTGGATAGAACACTGGATCTCGAGTCAGGAAGATGAGCTTAAATCTGGCCTCAGATAATCAACTGACAAAAAGAAGCCCCAAACAGTAAGGATGGCCTTTTGAGATTAGATAAAATAAATAGGTAGTGGATCCAGTTAGCATAGTTGCAGGACTTTCACCAGCTGCATTCAGCAGCTCAGGAATAGGAGTGGAGAATAGATTGAATCAGGCTGGAAAGACTGATATGAACCAGATGATAGAAGGACAAGGGGGCAAGGGATTCAAAGGTGGAGGACTGAGTATAGTCAAACTAATTAGCTACAGGGAAAAGACTACAAAAGGAAGAATACAAGGACAGAACAGAGATTGGAACACCAAGAGGAACAGAGGAACTTGAAGTCTAGGTGAAAACCTAGAATAGGTTTAAGAAGCATAGGATAGAAATTGAAAATTATGATCAGAGTGGGGAATTTCAGAGTTTTTTTGATGTGGGGTGAGAGTTATGTCTAAGGTATGACCATTCCTGAGACATAGCTTATGGGAATTGAGGAGTTGTATTAACTGGGAAGATAGGGTATTTGAAGTGACCTCAATGTGAATACTCAAATCTTCAAGTATGAGTGCAGGGGGTATGAGAGAGAAGACTGTGAGGCAACTGAACCTCTAAAGAAAAGAGAGTGCTTAGGGGCAGCTAGGTGGTGCAGTGGATAGAGCATTGCCCTGGAGTCAGGAGGACCTGTGTTCAAATCCAGCCTCAGGCACTTGACACTCACTAGCTGTGTGACTCTGGGCAAGTCACTTACCCCCCCAATTGTCCCCCCCCAAAAAAAGAGTGCTTAGGAAGTAAACAGATAGGAGCAATCAGGACCTGGGTATGACTGTCAATGATTAGAGTAAACCCTGAAGAAAAAAAAAAAGGTTACTGAATGATGGAAATGGAGAGCAAATAATATTATAATCCTTCCTAGGCCAAGACATTGTGGGATATAAGAGAAAGAACAATTAGTACTGGAAAGGGAGCCTAAAGATAGTATGTCTTCCAGAGGAAGCCATGAAAACAAAAATACAGAAGGAAAGCGATCTAAAATAAAGTGGAGTTTATTAACACCAGACTGTGGTTCCAGAATCCACACTGGAGAGAAGACAGAGAAGATTTTGCATCAGTCGGTGGGTGAAGATTAAGCTAAATATGGATGAAAGTAAAAGGAGAGTGATCAGGGGAAAAGAGTTTCCACTTTGACTTACAGAAACTCTAGAGTAGGGGGATTAGGAAAACAGGAGGTGAACTTTTGCTTAGAATGAAGCAGAGAAAGTAGCAGTTGGATGGGGAAATTAAGTCAGCCAGAGTAGGGTAGTTGACCAATAATGGCAGCCATAAAGGTAATTAGTCTCTTCATACTTCTCTCTTCCATAATAATCCTGGAAAGTAGCTCTCAAATGCCAGTATTGCAAGGGTTGATTATAATAATGGCTGGAAAGGTTACATAGTGAAGAAAAGTTCTAGCTCCAGGAAATACATTCCTGCTTCTATCCAATAGACAATGGATAGATAATAGAATCTATCACAATCCCATCTAGAGACTAGGGGTAGTAGTGTTGGCATTTAGGGTCACCCTCACCCACCTTGGCCTTTACTGATCTTGGAGGGCTGATTGGGTGCTGATCTCAAAGATAAGTAATGAAGTAGGAGGCATGAACCATAAGCAGATGAGTCTAATTTCACTCTAGATTCGATCTCTTTGTCTACTGGCTCCTTCCTTACTGTCTAGAAACACATCTATGCTGCCTCCATTTTTCACTCCAGAAAAAACTCTCACTCAACCCTTCCAATTCCACTAGGCTAACTAGTGTCCTATATGTCTTCTGCCCTTTGTACTAAACTCCTTGTCTACAATAGGTGCCTTCTCTTTCTCTCTTCTCACTCTCTTCGTAACCCTTTACAATTAGGTTACCAGTCTTTTGATTCTACCAAAACTGCTTTCTCCAAAATTAACAATAATCTTTTAGTTGCCAAATCCAATGGCCTTTTCCCAATCCTTGTTCTCAACTTCTCAGCAGCCTTTGCATTGCTGATCACCTCCTCCTCCCCCTGATACTCTCTTCTCTCTAGGTTTTCAGGACACCACCTTCTCCTGATTGTCCTCCTCCCTATCGGCTGCCTCCTTTTCAGTTGCCTTTCCTGGATCCTCTTTCAGATCAGGCCTTCTAATCATGAGTACTCCCCAGAGTTATCTCCTGCCCCCCCTTTTCTTCTCCTTCTATGCTACTTCCTTTGGTGATCTGATCAGCTCTCACAGATTTAATTACCTTCTCTATGCTGACTATGCTCAACTCTACCTATATTGCCCTAACTTCTGTACTTATATTCAGTCTAGTCTCCAGCTGCCTTTCAGATATCTTGAACTAATTGTTCAGTGGACATCTTAAACTCAACATGTCTAAAAACCAAACTCATTATTTGTCCCCCAAAGCCTCTCACTCCCTTTTCTATTACTCTACAGAGCGACACTATTCTCTCGCGCCCTCAGGCTCATAATAACCTAGGGAGTCATGATCAACTCCTCCCTCTCTCTCACCTTGCATGTCCAATATGTTGCCGAGGCCTGTCAATTTCACCTTTGCAACATCTCTCCAATATCTGCTCTGACACTGTTACCACTCTTGTATGGTGTGCCTTTGTTACCTCACAATAGCCTGCTGGAGGGTCTGCCTGCCTCAAGTCTCTCCCCACTCCAATCCACTCTCCGAACTTGGCCACCAAAGTGATTTTTCTAAAGCTCAGGTCTGACCATATTACCCCCTTCCTCGCCCTCTACACCCTCCAGTGACTCCTTATTACGACCAGGATCAAATACAAAGTCCTCTGTTTGGCATTCAAAATCCCTAGTCCCTTTTTACCTTTTCAGTCTTCTTAGGCCTTACTCCCCACCACATACTCCTCAGTCTAGTGACACTGACCTCCTTGCTGTTCCCCAAAGAAGATACGCCATCTCTTGATTCCAGGCATTTTCTCTGGCTCTCCCCCATGGCTGGAATGCTTTCCCTTCTAATCTCCACCTCTAATCTAATCTTCCCTAGCTTCCTTTGTTCCAACTAAAATCTCATCTTCCACAGGATGCCCTTCCAAAACCCTCTTAATTCTAATCCCTTTTCTTCTTTTAATGATTTCCTATTTATTCTGCATGTAGAATTGTTTGTACATATTTGTTTGCATGTGTCTCTCCCATCAGATTGTGAGCTTCTGGAGAGCAGGAACTGCCTTTTTTCTCTTTTTCTATCCCCAACACTGAGCACAGTACCTGGCACAAAGTAGACACTCAAAAAATGTTTATTGACTGAATGACTGATAGACTATAAGCAAGAGGCAATGTAGCACAGTAACTGGAGAGCTAGCCTTGAAGACAAGAAAACCTGTCTCTAACACCTACTGTTTTATGACCCACAGTAGGTCCCTTAACCTCTCAGTACTCTGACAGCTCTCTAAGACTACAGGATGCAGAGATGCAACCTGCATTGACAAAGGAACTTTCCTCACTTGGGATTTCCCAATATTAATGAAATGACAACTCTGTTTCCTGTCCCTATCCAGGTAATACAGGTTCATTTCTATTTTTAGAAAAATCAATGAATTATGAACAAAATTCAATTTATATATCTGAAATTCTCATTGAGACAATTAAATATTATAAAGAATACTACAACAGTATCTGTATCTGATGTTTTCATTGGTCCTCACACATGACACATAGTAGGAGGGGAAAGAAGCTTGAGAGTCAGAGGACCTAGATTCAGATTCTTCCTCTTACCATCTGTATGACATTAGGTAAGTCATTTGCCATCTTCGGGCCTTTTTCCTCAGCTACAAAATGAGGGGGTTGGAAGAGATGGCCTCCAAGGTCCCTTCCTGTTCTAATTTATGATCCTATGATCTCTAAACTCTTGGTCTCTTTGCCCAAATTATCCCCTCATGCCAGGACTGCATGTCACCTCTGTCTTGGTTTCCTTCAAGGCACCACCTTCAACATAAAGCCTTTCTTGATCTATGCTGCACTCCAGCCAAGCTGCTAGTGTTCTACTTCCTTCCCCCTTGTATTCATTTTATATAGACTTTTTATATTTATGTTTACATATGTACATAAGCTATTTGAAGGTGAAGACTATTACATTTTTATCACTGTATACCCAGAACCTATCACATGGTAGGCACTTAATAAATGCTTAGTGACTGATTGACATGCTAGTATCATAAATCATATGTATTTTCCCATTAAATTAAAAGGCTCAGAGTTTATAGACCAGTCCATAGTAGATACCTTAAGGGGCAGCTAGGTGGCACAAGGGATAGAGTGCTGGGCTTGGAGTCAGGAAGACTCATTTTCCTGAGTTTAAATCCAGCCTTAGACACTTAATAGCTGTGTGACCCTGGGCAAGTCACTTAACCCTGTTTGCCTCAGTTCCTCATCTGTAAAATGAGCTGGAGAAAGAAATGGCAAACCACTTCAGTATCTTTGCCAAGAAAAACCTCAAATGAGATCATGAAAAATTGGACACGACTGAAATGACTAAACAACCAAAGGAGCCATTTGAGAATCAAATAGTCAGCGTGACAGAGGGGTAGACACAAAATACTGTGAAAATCATTTTAGGAGTAAGCTTTTTAAGTCACTGTACATGAAAGAAGATGTGTGAGAGAAAGGTTAGACAAAGTGTCATTTAATACTAGCTGAAGCTCAAGTGTTTGGGGAAACTATGTTGCCAAAAGCAATTGTAACCTAGAAACCCTTCAGACCAGACAGCACCCATTCTTCACGGCTACCTCGGGGGAAATTAAGGGGCTGGGTCTAAATGGAGTCCAGATCCTACTGAAATGCCACACACTAAATGGGCTTCCTCCTACACATGGGCCAGTGGGCTCATTTCAAAATGACCCTACTATTTAGAAGGTCTGTTCCCCTCCCCCTCACTTCAATGCCCCTCCTTACAAAAGAAAGTGTGAGAAAAATACTGTATATACAATTGCATGATTTCTTGGCTGAACTTCAAATGGAGTCTTTTCATGTGTCTCCTTTTGTCTCAGATGCCTTTCTCCTTTGCTCTGAAAGCACCAAAATGCATTTGTGCTCCCTCATGCTGAGGGAGGCTCAATTTGACTTGTACCAGTCCTTTCTTCTGTGGTCCCTGGAGACAGCCCAGCAATGGTGAAAAGTCTAGTTTGTAATGACTCCAGGGTGAAATTTAAAAGATGGAGAGGAGGGTGGGGAGGGGAAGTTGCCGCATAGTGGGGGAGGGAACTTCTTATCTGTAAATAGAGTCCATGAGGTTCGCACTTAGCCCCAGTGTATGTGCCTTTATTGGCAGTTGTCTACTTCCCCACCCAGAGGACTAAAGCTGTATCCATACCCCAAACCCCTACTTAACTGAGCATGAACTGGATAATGTCCCTGATTTTAACTCTCTCTCAAACCACTGAATCTAACTATTGATAAAGGAACTCCCCAGTAGCTGTTAGCTTGCTGACATGAGCTCAGAGAGCTCCAATGATACCAATACAAAGCAATTGCTCTGCATGGAAATATTTCACATGGAGGCATATCTCCCCACCTTCATCACTTCCTTTCAAGTTATGTCAAAAAAAAAAAGATTTTCTTTCTCAAGTTATTAAAGCCATAGTTTAGAATGGCTTAGAATAAAAGAAGATAAGCAGTAGAAGGGAGCCCAAAAGCTCATCTAGGTATGTCCCCCATTTCTAGGCATATAAACCAGTCAAGGGAGTTAAGTATGAAATACTGGAAAAAAGAATAGTAGATTTGAAATCAGATTCAATCGAGCCCCAGATCTCAATCTTATCAGCTGTGTGACCTTTGGGAAAAACTATTCAATCTCTCTGAGCCTCAGTATCTTCATCTGTAAAATGCTAATAATCTCTGCCCTAACCACCTCAAAGGGTTATTACGAGGATCAAAGGAGATAAAGTACTTTGGTTTCACTTTTGATGACTTATAGTGTCTTCAGATGACTCCTTTGAAGAGTTCTGTTTTGTTTTGTTTTATGGCAAGGCAATGGGGTTAAGTGACTTGCCCAGGGTCACACAGCTAGTAAGTGTTATGTGTCTGAGGCCAGATTTGAACTCAGGTCCTCCTGAATCCAGGGCTGATGCTCTATCCACTGTGCCACTTAGCTGCCCCATCCTTTGAAGAGTTTCAAGGCATCTTAGAGATTCAACTCCCTACCCAAAGTACTCATCCCCTCTACAACACAGAAACACAAGAATTCAATTTCCTCTTTTCAAGGTAATTTGAAATGAATTAGGAATTAACCATAACTCACCTAAGCTGTTCTCATCTATATTTTGAGTCTCAAGGTGATAATTCCTTAAAGCTTGAAGGCAAGTCACCCAAGTTCCATATGTCTCCATTTTCTGTCTTAAGCTAAATGATGGATTTATAATAGTAAATATGACCCTACTAAAAATCAAGACTCAGGAGGACCAAAAGTTATAGAGATCTGGTAAGCTGGAATTTCCCTGAATTATTTAGTCTCTAGTTCATTTAGCCTTTGGCCTTTGGCTCAGGCAGAAAGAGATTTAAAAAAAAAAGAGGAAGGATTACTTATTCTTGGACTCCATGCTTATCCTGACATGTAGAAAGGAGTGGGATAGGAGCATGATGGAAGGATTGGCTCTTACTACTGTTACCTTGAGCAAGTCACTCAATATCTGCTAGCCTGTATAAAATGAGCATAATAATAGCACATATCTCACAGGATGATTATGAGAATCAAATGAGATAATACATGTAAAATTGTCTATAAATGTAAATTATATAAGTTCTAGCTATTATCAGATTGCCTTTTTAGTGATGGCTAGTTGAGAGGAAGACTCCTTTAAGACTATAACAGGAAAGGCAAGTTTTCAAAGTAGAAAATTATCCATGCTAAAGCCTGGATTAAATATCATAGTATGGAGCTTAGGTCCTGGGAAGGAATATGAGCACATCAATTATCTAGGGTCAGAGTATAACCAGTAGAAGAATGTCATCATAAGGAAAGAAGTTTATGGATTGGACTAGAAATTTGTAGGGGAAAGAAACAAAAGAAAAACTGTACTTGTTTCATAATTTTTAGTCCAAATGAAAAAACTGAGGCCTAGAGAGGTTAAGTGATTTGCCCAAGGGTATACATGTAATGAGCAATAGAGCCAAGATTTGAAATGAGTTGCTCTCACTCCACATCAAATATATTTTCAGCTCTACCATATCACACTACCAGTGTTATTTAAATCAAAGTTATGGAAAAAAAAAAGATATCACGAATTATGAACACACAAATAATTCTTAATTATTTCAGATGGTAAATTGATTTACACAGTATTCCAAGGATTATAAAGCACCCTCTAAACACTGTGCATAATTTTATTATTATTTGAAAACAGTCTTTCCTACTAACAGAATACTTTTTAAATAACTAATAAAACAAACAACTTCATTCAGATTTGAACTTTTTTTTAAAAAGTATATACTTTTCTGTCCCTTTGCTAGTTCATTTTAGTTTCCTCCCATCTAAACCCCTTGAGGCCTGTAGGATGGTTTGGGAATCAGAGTCATACCTCCTCTGCTGTCATCTCCTTAAAAGCAGTAGATTTGATTTACCTTCATTTAGGACTCATTAACAAGTAATTGGCAACTCTGTCAAATGTAATGCCTCTTGGTGGTCATTCAATGTGGGTGCAGACCATCTCTGAGTTCTCATCTCATAGCTATGACTCTCAAAGGACCAGGTTGGGTATAGAAAGTCGCCCAAGTTCAAAGGGATAAAGGGGAAAGTATGATTAATTCAGGTTTATTAGTAAAGAGAAGCAATTAAGGAATTGAGTTTAATATAATCTTTGTTTAAACTGGGGAAGGAAACCAGCATGGGGCAAGATCCTAGGTATTTCAAGATAGGATAGCAAGATGATCAAATAATCTTATCTGGGAACAGACTTACCTCAGCCCTCTAGATAATTCACACAGACATGAAAAGCCCACACAAACTGTACTGCACTCCCCACCCAATGGAGTTGTGCTAGCAGTAAAATAAGTGAAACCAGAAGGTTTTATTATATTCCAGCACAAGTTGTATTCCTGGTGGTACAGGTGAACTTTCCCCTGGATGCCTAAGCTCATATTTTAGAGCCAGAAACAAACCTTCAAAGATCCTTAAAGTAGCATCAAGAGGGTATAAAAAGTATGTTTGACAAGGCTTAGAGCTTAGCTAGTAAGGAGATAGGTACACTTTCTATCTCCAAAGAAGGCTGTATCTACCTATCCCAATCAAAATGGTTTCTACTTTGCTTATGAAACTGAGCCATAGACTAAAGCGAAGAGCACTGCTGTTCCTCTACATTTGAATGTTAAGAAAAAGAAAAGATGGAGAAGCAATAACACAAGAATGTCAGTGTGTTAAACAACAGGATAGGCAGTTGGGATGCAATTGCAGCCACTGGGATCAAAACTGTTGTCATACAATTAGCTGCTTTCAAGCAAAAGCATTTCATTTCCTTAAATCAATCATCAGTGCTGGCACATGGCATGATTAGGCAGGTAACAATTCAATGAGTCAGACTGCTAGCTTTCATTATATTAAAAAAAAAACCATAACTGAATGGAACAGCTCCAATAAGTAGGCTAAGCATCGCCTGTACAAATTAAATGCTCCTATGTTGTACCTTATTATGGCATTTCATTAATATTTGAGTTCTATTTTCTTAACAACCTTTTTGAGAAATAAAATAAAATGACCATTTTGTTACAAAATGATTATAGCCCCAATCACTTACCAGCAACAAAACTTGGAAATGAAGCCACCTTCTTTGTCTGTTTGGAAATATTAAAAACAGAACAAAAATAAGTAAGGAAGAAGACTTATTTTATATCATGTAAGACAATTATAGGGTTAAGAAATCAAAATAAGTGGTTAGCATTCCTAAGAGATTAGCTACACAAAAATTACCAACTTGAGCCACATCATGTTTAGTTGGGGTATGTGGTTCATTGACTCCCACAGGAAATCAATATCTTGAGTGCCTTTATCTTAAGATATGGGTACTCAGTGTGAAATCATAATGGGCTTAAAATCAGGTTCACCAAAACAAAGCATAAATCTTTGACAACGTAAATAGCTTTCCCATCACATGGACAACTTATAGAATTTTAGAGCTGAAAGGAAACCTAGAGATCATAATGTCCAACTCCCTCATTTAACAGACAAGGTCACTGAGGTCCAAAAAAACGGAATGGTTTGTTCAAAGCCACATAGTTAATAGGCTACTTATGATTGACATTGGTCTATCAACAATTTTAAGATAGGAAACACAAACTTGTTTTGTTAGTTTAGAAGAGTAATGTTGAACATGTGGTAAGAAGTTGTGTGTCATATTGCGAATAAATTGAAATTTGGGGTAAAAAAAAAATCTGAGTTCAAATCTTAGTTCTTCTACTTACTACCTACGTAACAATTGGGCACTTACTAGCTGTGTGGCCCTGGGCAAGTCACTTAACCTTGTTTGCCTCAGTTTCCTCATCTGTAAAATGAACAGGAGAAGGAGGTAACTACTCCAGTACCTTTGCCAAGAAAAGCCCAAATGGGGTAAAGTATGTGACTGAAAAGTACTGAACAGTAACAACAATAATATGGCAGGTTACATCTCTTCTCTGGACCTCATAATCTATGAATTGATGCTCCCAGAGGTATGCGATAGAACCAGGATGAAATAATGCTACTATATACAAGCACACTTTGTGATTCCAATATTTGTGTGTGTATGTATGTATGTGTGTTTACACCATGATTTCATCAATATAGGAATTCCCAGTGTTGGCACAACCTCCAAACATGTAGATCTGCAGCTTGTCTTCTTGTAACTTTAACTAAGGAACCAAGATATCAAGTAGTAGTCCAGGATAACACATCCAGGATTTCAGAGGTGAGACTTCTACCCCTGACTTCCTTAACCCAAGCTGTCCTTCTATCTATTACGCCAACCTTTCTCTACTCCTGATTACATGGTAGGAACTTCCTCTTACTCTTCCAACATGAATTCCTTTCCTGGAAACAAAACTTGACTTGCTTAGACCCTCCCAGAACCATGATTGTGTATGTACAGCCCTACACCACCCATCAGATAACCATGGTTTCAAATGGTAAAAGTGCTGAACAATAAGCTTGACCACTATTGAAATTTTACCAATGACCATTAGCCTAAAACACGGCCCAGAACGCTATCCCCTTATGAAATTACCTCTTGCATATTGTTATTGTCAACTGGTCCATTCAGATCAGAACGCTGCTGTTTCCGTGGCTGTTCTAAACTGTTGCAAACCTATTAACGATGAATAGAGAAAGCTCAAACCCACAGTTGTAGTAAGACATATGTGAAAAATAGATACCAATCAGAATCAGACTAAATGACCAACTGATATGTCATGGTTCTTCCCACATGGAAAGGCATTAAGCTATATTTTTCATCTCTCATGTTAACAGAATGTACTCATTTAACCAAGATTACAACTCATCCCATGATGAATAAAGCAGAAGTTAATGAAAGCACCAATTGACACTGTGAATAATATGTAAAGCACATCTTGCAAGCCAGGTTGTAAATCTGAATTCCTAATCTCAGAACTGACTGATGAATCAAGGATTTATTGAACACATTCCTAGCATTTATTTGTTGTGGTAGTGATACAGAGATATATAAAACTGTCCCTACCTGTCACAGATCACACATAGGAATCTAGATATTGAAGGGACCACCATGGAATTTGTAATCCAGTTGAGATAAAACTAACACACTTGAAGCAATTATAGAAAAATAAATTTTGGAACTGCCTTAACAGTTAAAATATAAAACGTTCAAAAGAGAGATCAGTGTGATCTAGAATCATCACAATAATCACTGAGCTTTAAGGTTTGCAAAGCACTTTACATGTATTATCCCTCTTGAGGCATTTTCTTACAAAAATAGTCTCTGGGGAAAGCTTTACCAATAAGCCAAGGCAGGGTCCATAGAAGATAGGAATTAAAGCAAAAATAAAATATAACCACCTTTACAAGGACATGGTAAAGCAGAGCACCTCATCCACTAATGTAAAACTATTTGTTATCCTTAGATAAGAGACATGCTTGTAGCTTTCTCTTAGTGGTCACTTCAACCCTGTTTGCTAAAATCAAGCAGATTTCTTTAACAGTTGCAAAAGGATTTGGTCACCTTCTCTTCTTTCCTGTCCTTGAATAAGAAATGTTTTCTCATTCTGATAATAAATCCTGCAGGTTACATTACAAATACTGCCCCCCCGCTTTTCTCCCTTGAATAAATTCCTTTTTTCTTTACACGTACCTCTCTTGTGAAAGGTTTTATTTATGTACCCTAAATTCCCACAAAATGCTGATGATTGGCTGTGCTTTAAGGGGGCCTGAGAAGTTATAAAAACCCAATCTGTACCCTAAGACACTGAAACTGCTATCATCCCAACCAGTCATTTTTGTCTGTGAGAAGCCAAATTGAAATTAGCATAGTGCCCTGTTCCTATATAAAGTGGTGATATAATGTTGCTTTCTTGTTACAGCTCCATTTTTACCACTTGTAACTATCTCTGCATTGGGATGCCTCCTAGATTATATAAAACATTGACCAAGATCCAGTCTAGCCTCCTAGCAGCTGCCTTGTTTCCAAGACTGTCTTAGGGACAGTAGAAAGTAAGGGCTGGGTGTACAATCTTTTTATTTCTTCATTCTCCAGCCACTACTCAGATGGAGTCTAGGGGCTTTCACTGAACCTGGTGTCCCTCAGCTTCTCTTCCTTCTTCTGACAAAATAAGTAAATACCCTTCTCCTCTAATTAGCTTACGGACCTAGATTGATTTTGAGGATCTATGTTTTCAGCGAGTAATAAGTTTGTATGAAAGTCCAAATGACTTCACACATTCAAATTATAGTCTTCTAGATCTGTAAGAACTCTGACTTTTGCAATCAAACACATTTAGTTATTTCACTGTCTAGACAAAACTTCAAAGGCCACGTTTGGAGGTCCTCAGACTTTCCTGAACCTAGGTTCATTAGCTACGGTAAATGAAGGATTGTATGTCCTTTACTGGAAGCTGAACTCTGGTTGGTAACTTCCCACCACACTGTCTAGACGGCCATGCCCTTTTCTCTGCTTCTGATGTTTGAGAATTGAAGGTGGACTTTAAATATGATAAATCACATTGTGTAGTTATACAGATGAGACTACAGAGTTAGCAGCTATGTAATGAAATATGTTAATATGGTGGCAGTGGGAGATGGAATCCCTTTAGGGTTATGAGAACACTGAATGGACAGACATAAATTAATTATACAGTACCTAGACCAAATGACATTTGTTTGAGGAAGAGATGATTATTTGTCTATAATAAAAATACATTAATTTGAATAAATTGTTCCAATAAATATCTTGGTTCCAGTTGGTAAAACTACTGCTTAGAATTTTTCTCAAAGTGTCATGTCTAATCACTGTGTGCTTGATTGAACTGAAAATACATTAATATAGTCCAAATTACTTTGGCTGTGATAATAGCAAATTACTTGTCATAAACTTACATTGCCTGTAATAGATGGTTTCTGATTGCATACCTAGCCAGGAAATATATTTATATATAAATGTGTGCATGTTTGTATATATAAAGTTTAAAAGTCTGGGGACCAGGAACACTAAATTAAAAATGTAACCATCAACAATTCCCACCGCCACCACCACATACACACAGACACACCACCAGAATGTCACATTGTACTTTGTATCATTTCAAGCCTCAGAAATATCAAATTGGATGACTTAATCATTTACATGTTAATTGTGCTCAATTTCTGGTTTCACAGTGGCAATCTCCTCAGCTCACTATTTTTGGAAGAGAAAGTTGAGTTATATCATGTTTCTACATTTGGGTATTTATTAAAAATGTCAACTTGGAGAGACCAAGCTGCACCAGTTCTCAGATCTCAGGTTACACACATGTGCATAAACTAGTGGGGGCTGATTTAAGCCCAGTCTCACTGCACAAATACATTATTCTTCCAATGGTTCCTTAATCTGCCCTTTGTGATATAAGTGGCTCTGAATAAATGACAATATTGTTCTTATACTCCTCTTAAATTTAGTCTGTCCTGATGATTTGTGTCTGGAGAGCAATCTGATTAAAGCATCTATTCTGGTTAGAAGTATTCCTATGAGACTGGCACATCTCTTCAAAGACAAATTGTAGCTTTTTAAAAAAAATATATCAACTGAATAAACTCCCTACTTTCCCCTTTAAAAAAAAAATCTATACAATAACCAACACGAAAGATGAAGAAGAAAGTCAAAACCTCTTTTCTCCACAATCTGTCCACACTCCCAAATACTAGTATCTGTTAGAACAATTAATAGCAAATCAACAATAATTTTTTTCCTGCCACATAACTTCTTATATTTATAAAGCACTTTACAATTTATAAAGCACTTTCTAATATATCATCTCTTTTAACATCCACAATCACTTTGTAAGGTTGGTAGTATAAGCATTGTGATCCCCACTTTGCATATAAGCAAACTGAGGCTCAAAGAAACTAAAGTGACATGGTGAGCAGGTGGCAGAATCTGAAATGAAATTCATGATTTTAGAGCAAAAAAAAACACCAAACCCCTCCCCCAGCATTTTATTGATGCATTATGTCTTTATATCCCAGCTATTTCTTGCAGGGGTGGGGAACCTCCACATCACTTTGCATTGAAAACCCCCTTGGGCCTACCATCCCTACTACCAACAATGTCAACATCAATTTCTGAACAAACAGCCACCAACAGGGCAGGCAAGGTACCCTGCAGGAAAGACAGGCAGTGTCATCTGTGTGTCGGAAGAGGCAAACCACCTCAACCACTACCTCCTCTTATATCCAATGGAGATAACCTAGTGTTTGGCACATCATAGGAAGGAAACAAGCATTTATTAAGCACCTACTCTTTTTGGCCAGGCACTTTATAAATAAGCACTTCATTATCTTGTTTGATCTTCATAACCCTGGAAGGTGGGTGCTACTGAGCCCCCATTTTATAGTTGAGGAAACTGAGGCAGACAGCAGCTAGGTGACTTGCCAAGGTTCACACAGCTAGTAGCTATCAGTTTACAAGGCCCACATTTGAACTCAGATTTTCCTAGCTCTAGGCCCAGTGGTCTGTCCATGATGCCATCTGTTTCTTATAATGATAATTAAAGGAATAAGACAAATATTTTCTCATCCATTTACTCATATATTATCGATGTCCCTCCATTATATGATAAGGCCAGGATAAAGGCATTCCTGTGCCAAAGAATAATTTACAATCAGAATTTTGTTTTAACCACAGGAACAAAGGGCAGCTACTGTGTGATCTTGAAAAAGTCACTCTTCCTCCCTCTGGGCCTCAATTTCATGCAAAATGAGAGAACTATAGTATAAGAATGTGAAACTATGGCATATGCATTTAATGGAATATTATGGTACATTATGAAATGAAGAGTATAAGGAACTCAAAAATGCATAGGATAAGTTGTATAAAATGAAGTAAGTATAAGCTTAACCAAAAGAATGATATAGGGGCGGAGCCAAGATGGTGGAGTAAAAGCAGTGACTTGCTTGAGTTTTCCCCCAAATCCCTCCAATACCTGTAAAATGGCTCTAAACAAATTCTGGAGCAGCAGAACCCACAAAAGACAAAGTGAAACAAATTTCCAGACCAAATCCGGATGGTTGATTGGAAAGGTCTATTGTGCCAGGCTGGGAGAAGAACGCAATTCAGTGTGGGCCATGCAGGCAAAGACTGGGCCTAAGTTATCCTGGAGCAGGCCTCAGGGGACTGAATCACAGGCAGCTCTGGTGGTGTCCAAACTTCTCAACCCACAAATGCCAAAGACAACTTAGAAGGTGAGTAGGAAAGAAAGGTCTGTGACCACGTTGAGAGAGACGCTCAGTCCCAGACCCAGTCCCAGCACAGCCGCAGGGAAGCAGCTGCTTCTGGAGCTCTCAGCCTACAGACTGAGGGGGAATCCAGTGGCTGCTCAGAGGGGGATTGCAGGGATCTCTTTGCTGGTGCTGAGGCAGGATTCTCTTGCTTTGCCTGTGCTTGGATCTGCATCACAGTTCTAGGCAGCAGTCCAGGGGTGAGGAGGAGCACTGGCATGGTGTAGCTTGTGATAACAGTGGAGAGGAAATCCTCCTCACAGTTCCAAGGTAGAAAAGACTGCTTGTGGTCATTCACAGACCAGAGGAAAGAGCAAACACTTCGCCCTTGATTCTGCCACCTTGGAAGAACTGAAAATTTACATTTAGAAGTATCTCTGAAAACAGCTACACAACCCCCCCAAAGCTAGGAACAGTAAAGCTCCACACTGGAAACAGACCCCCTACCTTAACAAAGAGTTTATGGGATCATGAGCAAACAGCACACACAAAAAAAGGCCATAGAATTTTTCTTTGGTGACAAAGAAGATCAAAATATATAAGCAGAAGAAGACAACAAAGCCTCCAAGAAAAATATGAATCAGTCCCAGATCATGGAAGAGCTCAAAAAGGATTTTGACAAGCAAGTAAGAGAAGTAGAGAAAAAACTGGGAAGATAAATGGGAGTGATGCAAGAAAATCATGAAAAACAAGTCAACAGCTTGCTAAAAGAGACCCAAAAAAATACCGAAGATAATAACACCTTAAAAAATAGCCTAACCCAAATGCCAAAAGAGGTCCAAAAAGCCAATGAGGAGAAGAATGCCTTTGAAAGCAGAATTGGCCAGATGGAAAAGGAAGTCCAAAATCTCACTGAAGAAAATACTTCCTTAAAAATTAGAATGGAGCAATTGGAAGCTAGTGACTTTATGAGAAATCAAGACATTGTATAATAAAACCAAAAGAATGAAAAAATTGAAGACAATGTGAATATCTCATTGGAAAAACAACTGACCTGGAAAAGAGATCCAGGAGACATAATTTAAAAATTATTGGACTATCTGAAAGCCATGATCAAAAAAAGAGCCTAGACATCACCTTTAAGAAATTATCCAGGAAAATTGCCCTGATATTCTAGAGCCAGAGGGTAAAATAGAAATGGAAAGAATCCACTGACCACCTTCTGAAAGAAATCCCCAAAGAAAAACTCCTAGGAATATTATAGCCAAATTTCAGAGTTCCCAGATCAAGGAGAAAATATCACAAGCAGCCAGAAAGAAACAATTCCAGTATTGTGGAAATACAATCAGGATAACACAAGATTTAGCAGCTTCTACATTAAGGGACAGGAGGGCTTAGAATATGATATTCTGGAGGGCTTGGAATATGATATTCTGGAGGGCAAAATACAGCCAAGAATCACCTACCCAGAAGAACTGAGTATAATCCTTCAGGAGAAAAAATTGACATTCAGTGAAACAGAGGACTTTTAAGTATTCTTGATGAAAAGACCAGAGCTGAATAGAAAACTTTCAAATACAAGACTGAAGAGAAGCATGAAAAGGTAAACAGGAAAGAGAAATCTTAAAGGAACTTATTAAAGTTGAACTGTTTACATTCCTGCATGGAAAGATGATATTTGTAACTTATGAGACCTTTGTCAGTATTAGGGTAGTTGGAGGGGAAAAAAATATATGTATATACAGACAGACAGACAGATAGATAGATAGATAGATAGATAGATAGATAGATAGATAGATAGATAGATAGATAGAAGGCACAGGGTGAGTTGAAGATGAAGGGGTGATATCTGAAAAATAAAGTTAAGGGGTGAGAGAGAATTATACTCGGAGAAGGAGAAAGGGAAAGGTATAATAATATGTGAGATAATAAAAGTATCTCACATAAAACATAAGAAAAAGCTTTTAGAGCGGAGGGGAAGTGGGGGAAGGTGAGAGGGAATGAGTGAATTTTATTCTCATCAGATTTGGCTTAAGGCGGGAATAACATACACACTCAATTGGGTATGGAAATCTATCTTACCCTACAGGAAAATAGTGGGGAAGGAGATAAGAGAGTAGGGGGATAATAGAGGGGAGGGCAGATTGGGGGAGGGAATAATCAGAAGCAAACACTTCTGAGGAGGGACAGTGTCAAAAGAGAGAATAGAAATAAACAGGGGGTGGGATAGGATAAGGGGAAATATAGTTAGTTCTTCACATTGTGACTACTATGGAAATGTTTTGCATGACTACACATGTATAACCTGTATGAAGTTGCTTGCCAACTCAATGAGGGTGGGTGGGGAGGGAGGAAGGGAGAGAATTTGGAACCCAAAGCTTCAAATACAAATGTTAAAAAATTGTTTTTACATGCAACTGGGAAATAATATATACAGGCAATGGGGTATAGAAATCTATCCTGCCGTACAGGAAAACATAAGAGGAAGGGCATAAGAGAAGTGGGGCGTGATAGAAGGGAAGGCAGATTAGGGGAAGGAGTATTCAGAAGGCATGCCTCTTGGGGTGGAGGGAGGGGAGAGGGGGAGAAAATTTGGAACTCAAAATCTTGCGGAAATAAATGTTGAAAACTAAATATAAATAAATTAATTTTAAAAAAGAATGATATCATAATCATCATAATAAATAGCTTGCACTTTGCAAATGCTATCAAATAGTGCTAGAAATAAAGACTGGAAGAGCTAGAGAAAAGAATCTCAGACCAAATTTAAACCTAACTTAATTGGCCTTGGAAAGATAGAGTTTTCAAGCAGGAATGTCACATGACCAGAACTGTATCTCTGGGAGATTAGTCTGACACTACTGTATAGGATGAGCAGAGAGACCTGTTGAGAAACCACCACTATAGTTTAGCGAAGAGATAACCAAGGACAGAAAGAAAAGAGGGCAGATTCAAAAGATACTGCTGAGGTAAAAAACATCACTATTTGTCTCCTGATCAGATGTAGAAGACAAGAATCAGTGAAGTCTTTAGCATACCTTCTCACCCCTCCAATGGTGCTGAAATCTTGAGAGTTAATAAAGGGTAGAATAAGAGGAAACAGATTCAAGGGACTTTGCTGAGGTAAGATCCCTGTCCAATCATTAGACAGTAATGTCTTTAAGCACTTCAGACCAAGAAGAAGATGGGGGGGGCAGTGGAGAAGAATTACCAGCCAGGGCATTCTGTCTCGTCATCTTACTTTTGTCATGATCTCAATTCCAGGCTGCCCAGACCCTGGGGGGCAGTTGGGTGGGAAGAATGACATGGCTGCCCACACTTTTTAGATGAGCTGGGAGGCACCAACCATAGTCATTCCAGTGAAACAGACACCAGGCCTTATCATCTTCCCTACCATGGCATCCTAAGGTTCTCTGGGCATTACTTTTGATCTCACTGCTACACCCTCTAGACTCTGCACATTATTTTCTGAAATGCACCCTAAAGACCCTGGGGCCTTCTTATCCACCCCACTTCTCTACCCTTAGGATTTTTGAGCCTTTCCATTCACATGGACCTCTCTTATATATGGTCCCTCCCCAGATTTTTGTGTAAATTCCTTGAGAAATGGGACTACTTTATTTTTCTATTTGTTTCTTCAGGACTTGGCACATAAAAATCACTCGTTAAATATTTTTTCCATTCATTTAGTATGGGAAATGAGAAATAAGGAAGTAAGAAAGAAGAATTGTTTGGGGGGTAATACTTCTTGTAGTAGTAGTAGTAGTAGTAGTAGTAGTAGTAGTAGTAGTAGTAGGCGGCAGCATTTTAAGGTTTGCAAAACATTTTTAAAATATCTCATTTGATCCTCATAACAGTTCTGGGAGGTAGGTGCTATTATTAATCTACCTTTTACACATGAGAAAACAGACAGAGAGAGGTTAAATGATTTACTTAGAGCCACACAGCTAGTAAGTGTCTAAGACAGGATTTGAACTCAGGTCTTGACTCCAAATCCAGCATTCTACCCATTATGCCACCTATTTGTTGTTCCGTCATTTCAGTCATGTCCAATTCTTTTCTGTTTGTTTTTTTGTTTGTTTGCTTGCTTGCTTCTGGTGAGGCAATGGGGTTAAGTGACTTGCCCAGGGTCACACAGCTAGTGAGTATCATATGTCTAAGGCTGAATTTGAATTCAGTTCCTCCTGACTCCAGGGCCAGTGCTCTATCCACTGTGCCACCTAGCTGCCCCCAGTCATGTCCAATTCTTTGTGACCTCATTTGGATTTTCTTGGCAAAAACAATGGATTGGTTTGCCATTTCCTTCTCTAGCTTATTTTACAGATAAGAAAACTGAGGCAAATAGGGTTAAGTGACTTGCTCAGAATCACATAGCTAGTAAGTGTCTGAGGCCAAATTTGAACTTAGGAAGATGAGTCTTCCTGACTCCAGGCCTAAGCTCTGTCCACTTCATCATCTAGCTGCCCATTATGCCACCTAATTGCCTAGTAAGGGAGTCAGATAATGATCAGTGGGGATTAGTTAAGTTTGAGGTGCCAAGTGGAGATGGATGTGGAAACTGAAATTCCTCCAAATGTTCAGGGCTGGAGATTAATATTTCAGTAATCTCCAAGAAGAGATAATTGTTGAAGTTGTAGATATAAATGAGATTGACAGAGGAGAGAGTACAGAGAGAGAGAAGAGAAGGTAACCAAGGCCAAAGCATCAGGAGGTGAACATTAGATAGCAGAACCATTTCAGTCACACTGAGTTATTTAACTAGCGTCCCACAGATAATGATGAGTATACTTTGCATAGGAAGGCAGAATTAAGTGGTAATTATGCTGCTCTCTCATGGTTATATTTAACCACATCATCCAGGGAGAACAAGGAGCCAATGAAAGGAGAAAAGGCAAGAATCATAGAGAGAAAAATTAGTATAGTTCACTGTCATGGAAACCAAGGTAAGGGAAAGTTTCAAGAAAGGTGTGCTGAACATTGTCAATTGGGATGAGGACTGAGAAAGGACTTTGAGATTTGGTGATTAGAAGATCTTTGGTGTCTCTTAACAGGATAATTCAAGTAAGGGAACTGATAGCCAATTTGTAAGGTGTTAAGCAGTGGGGGCAACTAGATGGTGCAGTGGATTCAGGAAGACCTGAGTTCAAATCTGGCCTCAGACACTTGACACTTACTAGCTGTGTGACCCTGGGCAAGTCATTTGACCCCACTGCCTCACAAAAAAGGAGTTAAGCAGTGAATATAGGATGAAGAAACTACTACAAACTACTTTTTCAAGAATTTTGGCAGGGAAGACAATAGAGGACATGGAGATCATGGCTTTAGAGGGCAATGAGATGGATGGAAGGTCTCTTAGGATAATCAAATTGGAAGGTGTTTGTAGGCTGAATATAATGACAGTGATGGAAGTATCATTGTACTCTGCCCTAGTCAGATCCTATCTGGAGTACTGTGCTCCAGTCATCATATTTTAGAAAGGATATGGAGAAGATGGAGCACAATAATATTGAGTCATACAGGAATCAGCTGAATGAATTTAGAATGTCTAGCTTGGAGAAAAGAAGATTTGGTTGGAAAGTGGAGATCAGAAGCATGCATGATAGCTATGTTCAAGTATACGAAGGACTGTTGTGTGGAAGAGTGGGATTAAATTTGTTCTGCTTCACCCATAAGGGCAGAATTAGGAGCAGTGCTAGGTTGCAGAAAGGTTGACTAATGATCAATGTCAGGGAAAACTTCCTAACAAGAATAGACTGTTTCAAGAAGCAGTGGAATATACCTCAACAGAATGCCTTGAGCTTAATAATAATGACCACTTGTCATCAATGTTACAGAGGGCTTTCAGTCCTGCCATAGGTTGAACTAGATAGTCTTTGAGGGCCCTTCTTACTCTGATATGGTGATCCTATGAAGAATTAGAAAGGACTGTCTTTTTAAAGATATCTTCCATATAGGGAGATCTTACACCATGAATCCTCAGAATGAGTCTAAAACAAAGCTCAGCTTATTTATGTTTTTAAAGACATGATTCACACCAAAGCATCCTTGAATCTGAGTATTGATTAATCACATGAAAAAACAAGTTCCAGAAGTCACCCAAGACAAACTGGCATAAGGAAGAGGTAAGATGCAAGCAGATAGTATCTGTTATATGATTGATGGGAAAAGAAAACAGAAGAAAAGAAGAGCCTGGAAGCAGCCAAGAGATAATTTCTTCAGAAGATTTCACCTAAAAGTTGAAACAGCTATAGTCTGTTATTTGTAGGTAAAACAGGCATGAACAGGTAGCATCAGATAAAGGAAAAAGAGGCAAGTAAGGCTCAGAAAATAGGGAACAGGAAGATAGCTATAAAAGGAGCCTCACCAAGGAGTTCCTGGTGGCAGAACACCAAACATGGTGAATAGGAAAGATAAACAGGCAGTTCATACTAGTATTTAGCTGCAAAAGCCTTGACTATTCAAGGATCTTTGCTTCAGTGAGCACAAGGGCAAGGGGAGGACCTAAAAGGGAACATGCAACATTTCTATTTCTTCCAGGCCAACCAGCAAGTACTGTATGTATAGACAAAACTGGGATTGCTGCCATATGAGAAGGAAAGGCCAAAGGGTTGGAAGAATTCTTCTTTGTTCTTTGGCTTATAAGGTAGAATTGAGTTTCTCATTATAAATAGAAGTATTTTGACAGAAAAACTTAAAAACAGATAAATATAATATAGAGACAGATAGAAATCCTAACCTAGGTCAGGAGCTTGGAAGATGAACATGAACAAAGAGAAAAGAGGGAAAGAAGGACCACTGAACCCATGAAGTGACACAATAAATTCAAAGCTATTCCCATGGACTGTACAGCTAGATCCTTGGGGGAGGACTCATCTTCTCAGGCAGTTAACTATAATGAAGGAAAGGAGAAGGGAATAAGCATTTATATATTGCCTACTATGCTATCAGATACTTTTCTAAGCCCCTCCCCTCTTTTTTTTTTTTAAAATATTTTGTCTTACTTGATACAACATCCCAAAGAAGCAAGTGCTGTTATTCTCTCCATTTTACAGCTGAGAAAATCGAGGAAAACAGACTCGCCCACATAGTAAGTGTCTGAAACTAGATTTGAATGTACTTCTTCCTGACACAGACCCATCACTCTACCCACTGCACCATCCATCAGCCGCCTCTATGAGATATAATGAGGAACAGCAAATTCTGCCAGAAGAGGATATCTAGTGCTGGTCACAAGGAGAAAGAAGGGCAGCTAGGTGGTGCAGGGGATAGAGCACCAGCGCTGAAGTCAGGAGTACTTGAGTTCAAATACAGCCTCAGACCAAACACTTGACACTAGCTGTGTGACCCTGGGCAAGTCACTTAACCCCGGTTGCCTAAAAATTAAAAAAAAAATTTTTAGAGAAGAGAAAGAAGAAAAAAATGGAGACAGGAAGAAGGTGGATTAGTCAATCAATAAATCAAGTATTTATTAAGTGCCAACTGTGTTCCAAACATTGTACTAGGTTCTGGGAATATCAATACAAAATTGAGATGGTCCTTGCCCTCAAGAAGTTTACCTTCTATTGGAGGGATACAGCAGCAAGTTCACAGATAAAGACAAAGTGATTAGGAGGGGAAGACTAACAACTAGGGAATCAGGAAAGGCTTCCTTAAGGATAAAGCATGTAAGTTGTGTTCTGAAAGGAACTGGGAATTCTAGGAAGCAGATATGAGAAGAAAGAGCATTCCAAGAATAGGGAAGCGCATATGTAAGAACAAGGAGATGGAATTCTGTGTCCAGGGAACAGAAAGCAGGCCAGTATAGAATGCATAAAGGGGAAGTAACATTTTTAAGATCACTTAAAACAATTGGATTCTTCAAACTATTGTCTGGTGAGCCTAATTAATATTTCAGGAAAAATCTAGGACTTATTATGAAAGAGATGGTTTGGAAGTAGAATTGCCATGACTCAGCCTGTGCATATCAAAAACAAACCACACCAAAATAATCTCATTTTCTTTATTGATATCATTTATTCCTTCATTCTTCTCTAGGCTCCTGTTCTGAATTTCATAATTTTTTTTTGCTTTTTGGTGAGGCAATTGGGGTTAAGTGACTTGCCCAGGGTCACACAGCTAGGAAGTATCAAGTGTCTGAGGGTCAATTTGAACTCAAATCTTCCTGATTCCAAGGTTCTATCTACTGTGCCACCTAGCTGCCCCCAGGATTTCTTTCTCCATTATTGCCTCAGCAGCCTTCTCACCCTGGAAGATCCCTTTGCCTCTGCAGCCCTTTCCCCTGAATGGACAGTTCTCAGACCTTCCACTTTAAAGAAGGACCCAGTCTAACTATATTCATTTCTCCATTTCTCTTCAGGGTCCTCTCCTGACTCTTAGGATTTCTTTTCCCACATGATTACACGAAGGCACCTTTTGCCCTTACCCTTTTCACCTTCTTTTTAGGTGCTATTTTCCGACATTAGAATATAAGCCACTTGAGGGCGGGGACCACCTTTTTTTTTGCTTATATTTATATTCTAAATCTTTAACACAGTGTCTGGCATATAGGAAGCACTTAAAAATACTTATTGATGGGGGGCAGAGCCAAGATGGCTGAGGGAAAGCAGTGACTTGCTGGAGCTGTCCCCCAAACCCATCCAAATACCTATAAAAAATGGCTCTAAACAAATTCTAGAGCAGCAGAACCCACAAAGAGACAGAGTGAAACAAATTTCCAGCCCAAGACAACATGGATGGTTGATCAGAAAGGTATATCATGCTGGGCTGATAGAGGAGCACAGTTTGGTGTGGGGGCAAAGGCCGCAGCGAAACCTGGAAAAGACCTCAGATGACTAAATTGTGGGCAGCTGTGGCAGTTTCCAGACTTCTCAATCCACAAACGCCAAAGACAACTTAGAAGGTCAGTAGGAAAAGTCTGTTTCTACGGTGCTGAGAGAGAAGTGAGGTGGTCTCAGCTCCATTCCCTGAGCATGGCCCAGGGTGGGGGCTGCCTCCTGAGCTTCAGGCCCACAGACTGAGGGGGAATTGAGTGGCTGATCAGAGGAAGGTTGCAGGGATCTCTCTGCCAGTGCCGAGGCAGGTATCTCTTGCTTTGCCCATGCTTGGATCTGGGTCACAGTTCTGGGTGGTGGTCCTGGGGCAAGGAGAAGCACTGGTGTGGTAGAGCTTGTAGTGGCTGTAGAGAGAAAACCCTCCTCACAGTTCCAGAACAGAAAGGAGTGCTTGTGGTCACTAATAGACCACAGCACAGGCCAGGAAAGGAATAAACACCTCGCCCCTTATCATACCACCTTGCAAGAACTGAAAATTTACACATCTCCCTACAAGTATCTCTGAAAACACCTGAAGCTTGGGATAGTACATTCTCTGCATTGGAAGCAGACTCTTACCTTAACAAAGAGTTTAAAACTTAAGAAATTGGGGGGCAGCTAGGTGGCGCAGTAGATAGAGCACTGGCCCTGAAGTCATGAGTTCAAATCCGGCCTCAGTCCAAACACTTGACACTTACTAGCTGTGTGACCCTGGGCAAGTCACTCAACCCCAATTGCCTAAAAGCAAAAAAAAAATAAAAAAAAACTTAAGAAATTGGCTGGGATCATAAGCAAACCTTGCAAAAAGAGTCAGACTATATTATCTTACTTTGGTGACAAAGAAGATCAAAATATACAACCAGAAGACAACAAAGTCAAAGTTCCTACATCCAAAGCCTCCAAGAAAAATATGAATCAGTCCCAGGTCTTGGAAGAGCTCAAAAGGGATTTTGAGAAGTAAGAGAAATAGAAGAAAAACTGGGAAGAGAAATGAGAGTGATACAAGAAAATCATGAAAAACAAATCAATGCCTTGCTAAAGGAGACCCCAAAAAATACTGAAGAAAATAACACCTTAAAAAATAGCCTAACCCAAATGGCAAAAAAGGTCCAAAAATCCAATGTGGAGAAGAACGCCCTAAAAAGCAAAATTGGCCAAATGGAAAAGGAAGTCCAAAATCTCACTGAAGAAAATACTTCCTTAAAAATTACAATAGAGCAATTGGAAGCTAGTGACTTTATGAGAAATCAAGACACTGTAAAACAAATCCAAAAGAATGAAAAAATAGAAGACAATGTGAAATATCTCACTGGAAAAACAACTGACCTGGAAAATAGATCCAGGGGAGAGAATTTAAAAATTATGGGACTATCTGAAAGCCATGATCAAAAAAAAAGAGCCTAGACATCATCTTTCAAGAAATTATCAAGGAAAACTGCCCTGATATGTTAGAACCAGAGAGCAAAATAGAAATTGAAAGAGTCCACTGATCTCCTCCTGAAAGACATCCTCAAAGGAAAACTCCTAGGAATATTGTGGCCAAATTCCAGAGTTCCCAGGTCAAGGAGAAAATATTACAAGCTGCTAGAAAGAAACAATTCAAGTATTGTGGAAACACAATCAGGATAACTTAAGATTTAGCAGCTCTTACATTAAAGGACCACAAGGCATGGAATATAATATTCTGGAGGGCAAAGGAGAATCACCTGGCCAGCAAAACTGAATATAATCCTTAAGGGGGAAAAATGGTAATTCAGTGAAATAAAGGACTTTCAAGTATTCTTGATGAAAAGACCAGAGCTGATGGGGCAGCTAGGTGGCACAGTGGATAGCGCGCCAGCCCTGAAGTCAGGAGGACCTGAGTTCAAATCTGTCCTCAGACCAAACACTTGACATTTCCTAGCTGTGTGACCCTGGGCAAGTCACTTAACCCCAATTGCCTAAAAGCAAAAAAAAACAAAAACAAAAAAAAACCCAGAGCTGAATAGAAAGTTTGACTTTCAAATACAAGACTCAAGGGTAATTTGAAGAGGTAAACAGGAAAGAGAAATCATAAGAGACTTATTAAGGTTGAACTGTTTACATTCCTGCATGGAATGATGATATTTATAACTCATGAGACCTTTGTCAGTATTAGGGTAGTTGGAGGGAAAAAATTATATATATGTAGACAGAGAGATAGATAGATAGATAGATAGATAGATAGATAGATAGATAGATAGGTAGGTAGGTAGGTAGGTAGGTAGATAGGTAGATAGATAGAGGGCACAGGGTGAGTTGAAGATTAAGGGGTCATATCTGGAGAATAAAATTAAGGGATGAGAGAGGATTATACTAGGAAAAGAAGAAAGGGAGAGGTAGAACAGGGTAAATTATCTCACAAAAAAAAAACAGAAAAGAACAGGGGAAGGTGAGAGGAATGAGTGAATCTTATTCTCATAGGATTTGGCTTAAGGAGAGAATAACATACACATTCAATTGGGTATGGAAATCTGTCTTACCCTATAGGAAAATAGGGGGAGATGGGGACAAGAGAGCAGGAGGACGATAGAGAGGAGGGCAGATTGGGAAAGGGGGTAATCAGAAGCAAATAATTCTGAGGAGGGACAGGGTCAAAAGAAAGGATAGAATAAATGGGGGGGCAGGATAGGAGTAATGGAAATAGAGTTAGTTTTTCACAACATGTCTACTATGGAAGTGTTTTGCATAACTGCACATGTAAAACCTATATTGAGTTGCTTGCCTTTTCAATGAGGGTGGGTGAAGAGGGAGGAAGGGAGAAAATATGGAACCCAAAGTTTTAAAAAGACGTTTAAAAAAATGTTTTCACATGCAACTTGGAAATAAGAAATACAGGAAATGGGGTACTATCCTGCCCTACAGGAAAATAGAAGGGGAAGGGGATAATAGAAGGGGGAGAGAGATAGAAGAGAGGGCAGACTAGGGGAAGGGGTATTCAGAATGCATGCCATCTTGGGGTAGAGGGAGGGGTGAAAGAAATTTATGGAGCAGGCACATAGAATGGAGAATAACTGAAGGAATACTGGGGTGCTCTATGCAAAGTTAAGAGATCTTGAGGAAGGTATTGAGGATGTTGGCTGGATACTTTGTCACAGATTTATGGGAGATCATGGTCAAGAGTTACACATATTGGATAGACATGGATGAGTTGTTATTTGCATCATCAGAGAGAATACCTATATCAAACAGATCACAAATCCATTAAAGTGTTATTCTGGGAAAAGAAATAAAGAGGTTGGTCTCACTTATTTTACCATCAGTATATCTACTAGGCAAGGGCATACTGGCAACAATATTGCATGTGCTAATAAGCTTTTGGCATTTATTTTTACAAGGAATGAATTAAGCCACAACATTCTACAAGGTGTTAACTTCATTTAAAAAACAAGTGAACAGTTACTTTCCACTTAAGAGAAATTGTTCCTATCCTCCTTTGGCAATTCTATGTTATATTATGTGGAGGATCAGAATAGAGATCCTAGAGCTGTATTTGTCTTCACCAACCTCTCTGATCATTGCCATCGGTCATACTCTATCCAACAAATTTCATAATTTGCTTTTGCACAGAGAAAAATTGCATTACCACTGAATTTGCTTTGGGTCAAGGTCAACTGAGCCCAGCCATGTGCCTAGTACTATTAGGCACTTGAGGGGATACAAACAGTTCCTTCTCTGGATGAGATTTCAGTCTGGTTGGAAACAGATCAAGTAGATCTTATAAGACTTGGGGGTCAGGGAGCAAAAAACAACATCTGTCCTTTCAAAAGGGAGGTTTTTTTTGGGGGGAAGGGAACACATAACAGTCTTCAGACTCCATAAAACACTACATTCACATATATACTTTAACTCAGTTCCTGCTCATATTACCTACTTGCTGAGGGCTAATTCTTCATATAACTCTGGTTTGCATAAAGGAAATCAAAATGATAAAGGAAAACAACCTAGGTCAACAAGGAGGAAGTCCCTCTGTTCACTGTCTATGGACATAAATACCATTCAAATTCCCCACATGTTGGGGGTTCTTACCCTTTTTCTGTCATGGAACCCTATGGAAGTCTGGTGAAGCCTGGGACCACTTGTCAGAATAAAGCAAAATACACAGGATTACAAAAAAAAATTATATTGAAATAGTTATGAAAATAATTTTTAAAACCAACTCATGTACCCTGAGATGAGAATTGCTGCCTCATATTTTAAAGGTGCTAAACACCTTTAAAGTAGAACACTATTTTGGTAACTGAGACAGAATAAGTTTGCTCTTTCCCAAAATTCCCACTTGGGAAGTTCAAAATGTGAAGTTCTGGTTTGGGAATTTTTTTCTCCTTGGTCATTTACAGTATCCTTGGATTTATCTAGCACACCACAAGCTATGCCAGCCAAGAAAACTAAAATGAGCTTAGGCTACCTTAAAAGAAGCAGGGTTTGGGATTAGGAAGGGGTTGGTTTTTCTGCATTCCATCTTAACCAGACCCTCACATGGGATGTTGTGCTCAGTTCTAAGCTGTATGGTTTAGGAAAGGTATTGATTAGGTAGTGAATATACATTGCAGGGGAATTAGGATGGTGAATTAAAGCATTTTGACATTACACCATATGAGGAGCAGCAGAAGAAAGTGGGGATGTTGAGTCAGAACAAGAGAAGACTTTGTCAGAATGGGATTGCTGCTTTCAAGTACGTGAAATATTGTTACATGAAAGAATTTGTTCAACTTGGACTCAGGGCATAAATAGGAAGAAATGGCCAGAAATTGCAGAGAGACAGGCTGCAGCTTTAAGTAAATAAAAATATTCCTAACAATTAAAGCTGTTCAAAAGTAGAATAGACTGCCTTGGAAGGAAGTTTGTATGTATGGAAAAGATTTTTTTTAATGAGGGGGTAGATAGGATATGGGTTATACTAGAAGACCCCTGGGGCTACATCTAGCTCTGTGATTCTATGATTATGCCCATATTCTCATTTTCTAAGCCATAAAGATGAAAGATAATTGAGCCATTTTAAAAATAAATTAACTAGAATTCATTAAATACCTACTATGTGCCAGGCATTGTGCTAGCCAGTGGAGATACAAAGGCAAAAATGAAATCATTCCCATCTTCAAGGAACTTACACTCTAACCATCAACACCAAAATATAACCACTTAACTTTTCCAGTTAAATTTGCAAAGGCTGCCGGTTCCAGCAGAAAACCAGTCTAGTTCAAGTCTTTCTTTATTCCTGTAACTGTTTTCTCATTTAACCTCATAAAACAGAACATGTACTCAGAGAAAACTAACTTGCCATTTGAAATATTAATGAGATGTGGGTGCACAAGTCAAAAGGAAATGGAATGGCCAAAGCTAAAACAATATTAGAATTCAATTTTCTGGGGACTTTTGTACATTTAATTTCCACTAAAGTATACATGAGCTATTTCTGGCTTTGAGCTGCTATTACTAGATCTCTTATACCCTAATATTATGATAAGGATTTCTCAGTCTGTGTCAATATTATCAGTAATAAATAATAAAAAATTAGAATTATGCTGCCTAAGCTAAGAGAACACTAGACCATGACATCAAAAGACTGAATTTTTTTTTTAAATTAAAGCTTAACAAAGAATGAGCATCAAGGAGCTAGTCAACTCCCTAAAAAATCATCTATTCAATTTTTCAGAATGAGGGAGGTGAGAAAAATGTCTGGATTTAATTAAAATGGGTGAGAGGAATCAAATTCTATCTTAGCCAGTAACTGAGATTAATGTATTCAACAATCATACTCTAAATAAATGCCAATGTGATTAAAAATTAGAAATAGATATATGTGAATAATGAACACTAATGAGATGACAATAGTTGTTACCATAGTCAGTAAGGCAGGGCCTTATTATTGGAGGCAAGAAGGCAGAAGCTATTGCCCTGATGAGAACAACAGTCTGTCCCCTATTCTGAGTCAGTCAAGAGACACCAAACCTAGTCAGGAAAGGACTGATCCTCTGGGCTATTGTTCACCTTGCTCTTTATACTATCCTAATCGAACTATGCTTTGGAGTAAAGAAAAGGGAGACAGTTTGGTATCCTGGAATTGGAGTCAGAAGAACTGAATTTGCATTTCAGTTTTGCTACTTACTACCTATGACTGAGTTGTTAAATGTTTCTAGATCTCAGTTTCCAGATCTGAAAATTGAAGAGGCTGGACTAGGTAACCTCTAAGGGCCCTTTTAAATCTCATCTCTAAATTTATGATCCTATGAAAGCAAGAAAACTAAGTGAGAACACTCTGTGGCAAATCAGTATAGTTCTGGGAAGTCTAAGTCACATGGTCAATTTTCCTTGGTAAGTGGCACATGGTCCTGTTCTATTAGATTGGTGTATTCTTGGGGAAAGTCCTGTGCATTGAGTTGTGCTGTAAATTGCGAAAGCACAGAATATTCTCAAATGATCTCTCTGTCTCAAGGTAAATGAGAATTTTATTTCTTGGCCAGATATTGCAAGACTTTTAGTAGTGTTAATGGAAAGGAGGATACATTGTTATCTAAAAAGGCATAACTATTCCCTTATTTCTCCTTCCCCTTCTTCTCCCACACACGCATTAATACTATTAGAAAGGTACTAGAAGATCCAAAACTCCAGTGAAGAGCTCTATCTTCCCACTCCTATATGATTTGAGACTATGGATTTTCTATTTCTAGGGTGGGTTGGGGTTTTTTGTTTGTTTTTTGTTTTTTTTAGTTCAGAATATCTTATCTTCCCTGAGTAATTTTTTTTTCTTAAAGGCTCCCTAAGATATGCAAATCCACTGACTTAATGAATCAAAGCAGTATTCTTCTGTGTTTGAACTAACAACTTCACTGTGGAACAGGGCATAATATAATCCACCCTCAAGTAAAAACTATACTTGGGCTAAAAATACCGTACTTTGATATAACAACAAGCAAACCTGACCATATTTAGATGACCTAGAATCTCTTACACTTTCCAGTTTTCTTCCACTCCTCAAAGATAGATAGATAGAGAGAGAGAGAGAGAGAGAGAGAGAGAGAGAGAGAGAGAGAGAGAGAGATACATGCATATATATGTGTATATATATATATATATATATATATATATATATTTGTATCAATATATAGATACGAGAGGGAAGAAGAGATAGGGAGAGGGAAAGAGAGAACAAGGTGTTAAAAGGACATTTTACACAATAAGTCTTTTCAGAGGCATAATAACTTCTCCAATCCACAACATAACACTGAAGCATGAATTGGACCCCCTCTGAATTCACATTTCTCCCCTGTAAATGTGAATGGCTCTTTATTCTTATGTCAGGGAACAAGGATTATGGATAGAGTTCATCTTGTTTCACTGACAATGAAGCATAAAGATATGTCTCCCTCCCAGTGCCAAGTAGTTTAATTAGTTTTTACAAGATGATAATGATAAAGCTAAGGTCAAATCTCATATAAGCCTGTTAGTCTAATATAGAGAAGTCACAGCAAGCTACTTAACAAATATGCATGTAAGAGGAAAAGGGAAACCCAATCCATTACCACTACTCAAAGCACTTGCCCTATTAACAGTAGCTTTTTCTCACTCTTTGTCCTAAAAAGAATCTGGCTCTCATTTTTGGGTCCCAGAAAACCCTTAAACCTTTAGGTTCCTTATCGATTCCCCTTATCTCCCTTTGAAAGCCCTAGCCCTACCTTTTGATCTCACACCTTTCAAACTTCTCCCTTCCAGTTCCTCTCATTATCTATTCCCATTGTCTATTCAATCTCTCAGACCTTCCAATCAGAATTCTCACCTAGACCCTTTTCCCAGCCCCCTCCTCTGGCCACCCAAAGTTACTTTAGTATATATAAGATCCACCCTGGTCTCCATTCAAATGCTGAGAATCTCTCATGCCCATAAGGCTGAGCTTTTCTCATGCCCCCTCGTCCTTACTGGCCTATATGTTTTATCTCTAATAAACTTCTTCTCTGGCTGGAAGAAGATTTGAGTTGAATTCATTCAGGCAGAGCCTGAGTCACAATCTTGGGGTTCCAGCACCCCAAACCTCTAGACCTCTTTGTGTGTATACACACACACACACACACACACACACACACACACACACATGTCATATGTCATACAGCAATCTTCTATATAGCAGGAGGATTCTGGTGTTTTGCACATAGCAGACATTCAAGTGTTGAATGAGTTAAAATTAAAGGAGACTCCCATTAGGGTTTTTTTTTTGATCTCTAGCAGAAAGACTAAGAATATGACTCAATTTAGTTTTAATTTGAACTTGTTCAATGATCCATTTTGTTTTGAGGGAAGTTGATTATGAAGCTAACCAATAAACCTGGAGCTTCCCAAGTTATTTTTTAGAGCAGAATACCCCCATTTGTCTATAATAGTATCATCATTTAGTCATGAAATTCTATTCTCTATATTTTAGGATGTGTGTCTGTATGTCTGTGTCTGTCAAAAGATCATTTTCTTGAGTTATCTTTAATACTTTGACTAATGTGGGTGGAAGACTTATTTTTAGGTAATTTTCTATTAACCATATTCCTATGGATTTTTTTTAAAGCAAGTGATTAGCATTTGTTGAGATCTGAATGCTTTGTGATAAAGGACACATGATTGATTTTGCTACAGCAACAGATTTGTGTGAATATGCTGTACATAAAATTATACAATTCATTCTTGTGTAGTGTGGCCTTCTCTACTAGAAAAAATTATCTACCTCTTTTATCAAGAAGGTAGTATAATTCATCAAGATTATTTAATCAATTGACAAGTATTTTATGAATATTCTGTGTGTATGTGTGTGTAGGGAGATTATGATGAAGTTAAGGTATCTACCCACAAGAAAATTACCATTTAAGACTGACATCCTTTGGTCTCTTCACCTCTAGTTTCCCACCCTCAAATCAGTACTGAAAAGGCTATATCACTCTGATAAGGTCTCTCCTCAGGTGAAAAACATTCAATAGAGCATAAGAACCAAATTCAAACTTCTTAGCTAGCATTCAAGGATCTCTATGATCTAACTCCAAACTACCTTTCCAGATATTTTCCAACCACTCTTCCATGTGTATGTACTCTACACTCTAGACAGAAATGAGCAGAGGGCTAATGCAGGTGAGTCAGGGTGAGGAGAACAGTGCAGCATTGATAGGTTAAGGTTAGATGGTGGAAGGCTTTGAATACTAGAATAAAGAGTTTTTACTTTATCCAATAGGTATTGTGTGTGTTTAGCAAATGAGTGTGTTGGTGTACAGTGGATCATCCTTCGTTCTTGATGAGGACCAAAGTCATCAGGAGGGTGATGCTGCAGATGAGTACTTTCATGCTTCAGAAAGATTAACCTGGCAGAAGTTACCATCAGAAACTTCAGTAGGCTTTGCCCCTCTGACTGAAAGGCTGGAGAGAAGAGTGAACAAACTACTTCTGAAGCCTCTATATTGTTGTTGTTCATCCTTTGTTCTTGAAGAGGACCAGTGATGTCACAAGGGTGATGTCTTGACTTGCATATGAATTGGATTCAAGTGAGACAGAGCTGAACAAAGTCATCGGCCTCACTCTCTCCTCTAGGGTCATCAAAGTCCAATGACAAGACAAAAGTCAAGACAACTGGCAATGGACCAGGATGTAGTGGGTGACCTTGGCCTTTCTAAATAAGGTCTTTCTCAGGTTTCAGTTTGTCAGAAGCAACACCCCTTCAGTGACTAAGGGCTAGGTGAGAATTGAGACAAAACATGACCCAATTTCCTATTACAAAACTATCCATTTGGGAAGGGTAAACTCTTAAGAGTTTCTGGTCAGAATAAAAACAATTGCTATTTACTTTCATTCTACACCATAGGAAAACTAAACAATGAGCCTCTGAAGCTTGGGTTGGAGGCTATTATTAGCCATTAAATGAGAGCCAGAGCGATTTGAGTTTAAAGGTATAGTCAAGCAGCTCCATTTGAAATACAATGGACTTTTTAAAAGTCAGAGCTATATTTCAAGCAACCATAAATAAAAACCATGTAGGACAAAAAGTAAATTGTCCCAGATTTTTAAAAAAGAAAAGAATAATAACAATAAATAGAAAATTCAGAAAGTTAAATCTAAGTCCTAAACCTCAAAAAATGTCTTACAAAATACATAACCAAAGATTGTTGGGGTTTGTTGGTACTTAACTTTCTAAGAGGATCAAGGACATCATGAAGGTAATGTCTTGACTTGCATGTGAATTTGATTTAAGTGAGGCAGAGCTTCCACATATAAAGGGGTCTCAGACACCCAGCAAACTCCTCTTTTCCCATGAAGGCACTCTTTGGATTCCATTCTACTTTCATCATCATCCCACTTCCTCCTCATTGCTTTTTAATTTCCTTTTGTATGTTGTCTTCTAACATTAGATTGTAAGCTCTTTGAGGACAGAGATTGCCTTTTATTTTCTCATAGGTATTGCCAGTGCTTATAACAGTGCCTGGCACATAGTAGATACTTAACAAATGTTTAATTGTGTTTTGTATAGATGTGTATAATCAAACACAGTTTGATTTTCTTTGTTTTCACACAGTACACACTCAAATATTTGTTGACTAAATTAATGAATATCAAATAAATTATTCATAGATTTAGAACTGGAGGTTATCTAGTCCAACTTCCTTCTTTTGCCGATGAGGAAAATAAGGCCAGGGAAGGCTAAGTGGCTTTTCTAAAATCATGCCGGGAGTTACTGGCAGAGCCAGGATTCAACCTGAGTTCTTCTTAATCCTTAATCCATCACTTTTCCACTATACCCTTAGAAAAAGAAAGCAACTGGAGAAAGGGAGATTAGTTAGGAGACTAATGCAGTAGCCCAAGTGTAAGGTAACAAAGATCTTTTTAGAATGGCTGGTGGTGAAGAGAATTTAAAGGAGAAATATAGAAGGGGCAGTTTGAGGGGGAAATCAATAGAACTTTATTGACTGATTAGATGACAAGGGTGCAGGGCAATAAATCTCTTTAAGCTGTGATGCACAACACATTTTGAAAGTACTAAGGAATCCACCTCAACCTTTAGAAATACAGTACATAGGGGCAGCTAGGTGGTACAGTGGATAGAGCTCTACCCATGGAGTCAGGAGGACCTGAGTTCAAATCCACCCTAAGACACAACACTTACTAGCTGTGTGACCCTGGGCAAGTCACTTAACCCCAACTGCCTCACCAAAAAGCAAAAACAATACAGTACATAGCCTCCTTGCACCCATTCCATAAGGGTATACAAACTCAGACTGATTTTTGCTGGGCTGGAATTGAAAGTTCTGGGCACACTTAGACTTCATTCCATCATACTCTATGGGGTAGTAAGTAACAAAAGTGCTGACTTTATAGAAAAAAAAAACACAAGTTCAAGCTCTGATTTTTCCACCTGTGTGCTTTGGGGTAAATCCTTTAATCTCTCTGGATCTCTATTTCCTCAACTGTAAGTTGAAGGTTTTGGACTAGATAGCCCATACATTACCTTCATCTTTACCTCTGTAATCCAATGAACTGTCACAAATCTTAGCTTGTTATTTCCTCTAAGGCTGTATGTAACACACCCTGGGTGCAACTCGAATGTGTGTCCTTTTGCTGAAGATACTATCACAGGATGCACAGAATCCCTTCTGTTCTATACTACACTGGCTCAAAGGATCACTGTGATATACTTCAATACACTCCAACCTGTCACACCACTGGAAAACCAGTACACACATCTCTTTTTGAAACTTAGCTTCAGACACAAGTGACCTTTTTTTCTAAAGTAAAACACAATATATAACAGAATTTTCTTAGCTTTAAAGAAGCCCAAAGACCAGCAACATGTTTATTCAGCTTCAAGTGAAAACAACATTTGTCCATCATCTGGGATATAACTAATCAGGTTGTAAGAATAAATGAGAATCCCACAAATCACTGGCTCACGTAAAAGATAATTACCAATTCAAAGCTATCTGTTTAATCTTAATATTCTCTTCAATGTCTAGCCCACCATCTTGAACCTAGTAAGAGCTCAATAGATGTGCAAATATGTGAATATTTAATCAGTTAGAAAAGAAAAAAAAACCTACTGATTTGATAACAGGTTGAAGATGGATAGAGAAGATGACCTGTTTCACTATCAGGATGCATCATGGCAAGATGATTTGACTTTTGTGTAACATTCTTCCCTAATATTTGTTGGGTATCATGCACATATAGACTATGGCTACAGATAGCTATGTTGTACTTATGCTGTAGTATTTTGGTGGAGGGAAATTATCTTCCTAGTAGTGCTAGGATATTTGCCAATGTAGTACTATCAAAATTGAGAGATTGTTACAATGCTTGTCTTTCCCCACTATTAAAGCAAAACAACATTGCTGATTAAGATATTATACAACATCAATACTAACATATTACAACCCCACATAGTATAGCTCGTGGTCTTTTAACTGAGAACAAGTCTATAGCTCACAATGACCAATCTTAACATTCTCCCACAAAAACATCCTTTTTTGAAGTATTTTTGTTCTTACTTAAAGACAATTTACTTTTATCCCTGTTATTAGTTGGCTGCTACAACTCAAAATATGTGCTTTCTAGTGTTGGCAGGTACAAAGAATGCATTGCCACTGGTGACTGTGTGGTTGTACAAGGTAGCAAATGGGCCCTGATTTTGAGGGATATATCATTATTGTTATGATTCCTCTTCCCACGAAAAAAATAAGCAAGAACAGTTGTACCACTATTTTGCAATTGTTTAAAAACCAATGCTTAAAACTAAAGTCTACACTTTTATCCTATGTCAATTACCACTGTAAAGTAGGATCATTTTGGGGAATACTTTAATTGTCTTCCTCATAGAACCAAAGCTGAGTACATCTAGACCCAATTCACATAAGAAGTTCTTAACTTTTTTGGCATCATAAGTCCCTTTTGACAGTCTAGAAAGCCTGTACACCTCTTTTCAGAATATTTTAAATGTGTAGATTAAAATATACAGGATTACAAAGGAAACCAATTATATTAAAATTTAGTTATCAAAAAAAAGGTAAGTTCATGGACTCCAAGTAAAGAACATAAGCAAAGACAAAAGAATGGCAAGTAGAAGCAACTCCTCTGTGAAGAATAGACCTGGGAAAGAGATTATCATAAAATATTACTGGATTAAGGTAATGACTCACTTTGGACAAGAGTCTATTTCAAAGTTTCAAAGGAGTATTTCTAGGTTAAGAAAGTTTTTTTTTCAAAAATCTCTAAGATTAATGTAATTTACCTGATTTACATGCAACTAGCTTTTCCAGAAACCATGGGTTTTACAGCCCATATTCTGAGTGCAATTTATGGTTAAGTGGTAGATACATAGATATATCCATAAGGTGTTTATTAAGCATTTACTTGGATGTCAGCCACCGTACTAAATGGTAGGGATACAATGATAAGCAAGCAAGACAGTAGCTGCCTTCAAAGCACTTATATCCTAAGTGGGGAAGATAATGCATAAAGTGTAGCTGGAAACAAGGGGTGGGAGAAGATGGCTGCACTGTAGTCAGCATGGTCAAGAGAAGAGGGGTGTGGAAACCTGTTTCCTGGTAAGGTAAGGCCAAAGCTCATCTAAAAGTGCCTTAAATACAGGAGTGAAGTCCAAGTCTGGGGGAGAGGGTGGGAGTGGAGAAGGATGATTAGGATGATGGCTAGAATGTAGGCAGCATGGTTAGGAGATAGCCAGGGGTTTGAGGTAGAATGCAGACATGTAGCAATGTGCCTACCCCTTTTTACTATTGTCATCTTAGGAGAAATGTTCATGATTTGGCAATGATCTTTAACTACGACCTATTGGTTCATAATTAAGTAGTTGGAAAGGAAAATATTTGCCTTTAAGAGAATTTACTGGAATAACAGGCACCAGAATCAATCTCAAAATTGTACCAAAGGACACTGAATGAATTTTTTCTCCAAATAATAGAGGTATTTCCAATATACATATAGGCACTTAATAAATGCTTGTTGACTGACTTTTTTAGAAATGTCCTTCCCCTCTGGCTACCTTCTCCACAGCTAATAACCTCCCCTCACACTGACACCAGAGACCATCCCCTGAAAAAACTTCTGCCTTGGGGCCCTGCTTCCCTGATGAGTGACTGCTTATCCTGGAATATAATTTCAGGAATGCCCAAACAATTGTTATTTGATTCACCCCTCTCTGGCTACCTCTTCTACAACCTCCTTGCCCAACCACCTCACTATTTGCATACTCTTTCCATGAGAAATGACAAGTGGAGAGGAATGAAGATGGGTACCACAAATGAAAGAGGTGACTAGAGCAGGCACAGACTCCAAGTCATTTCTTTCATCAAGAAATTTGTCTGTGAGGGGGGTGGTGAGGAATGGAAAATGAAATGCTGAGGTCAAAGGATAGGAACAGACAGTTCTCAGATGAAAAAATTAAAGCCATCTATAGTCATATGAAAAAATGCTCTAAATCAGTATTGATTAGAGAAATGCAAATCAAAACAACTCTGAAGTACCACATCACACCTATCAGATTGGCCAATTTGACAAAACAGCAAAATGATAAATGTTGGAGAAGATGTGGGAAAATTGGAACACTAATGCATTGTTGGTGGAGTTGTGAAATGATCCAACCATTTTGGAGAGCAATTTGGAACTATGCCCAAAGGACTATAAAAATGTGCATACCCTTTGACCCAGCAATAGCACTTCTAGGGCTATATTCCAAAGAGATCATACAAATGGGGAAAAGACCCACGTGTACAAAAATATTCAAAGCAGCTCTTTTTGTGGTGGCAAAGAATTGGAAATTGAGAGGATGCCCATCAACTGGGGAATGGCCGAGCAAGTTGTGGTATATGCATGTAATGGAATACTATTGTGCTATACTATATGATGAACAGGCTGACTTCACAAAAACCTGGAAAGACTTCTCTGGTCTGATGCTGAGTGAAGTGAGCAGAACCAAGAGAACACTGTACACGATAACAGCCACGTTGTGTAATGACTAATATTGATAAACTTAACCCTTTCCAGAAATACAAGGATCTAAGACATCTCCAGAGGCCTCATGATGGAAAAAGCTATCCACATCCAAAGAAAGAACTATGGAAGTTGAATTGCTATTTTTTTTCTCTTCTGTTGACTTTTGCTTCCTCTTTCTGATGGTTCCTCCTATTGGCTTTAATTTTTACTTACAACATCACTAATGTGAAAATACATTTAATAGGAATGTATATGTATAGCCTATATCCGATTGTGAGCCTTCTTGGGGAGGGTGGTGGGGAGGAAAGGGGAGAAAAATTTTAAACTCAAAAGCATATGGAAGTGATTAATAAAAAATAAAAATAAGAAAAAAAAGAAAATGAAATGCTGAGGGTATCAGACCAGAAGTGTCAACTAATTTGCCTAGCATAGATCTGAGAAGCAAAAGAAATTCAACAGGTGCCAGAAAGGAATTCTTTGGAGCATGAAAGCAGCAAACAAAGATGCTTTGTTTGCTCCAGGATTGCTAGAAGCTATTTTTCTTTTCTTTTGGATAATTTTATTTTTTATTTCTTTTCATTTTTAACATTCTTTTAAAATTTTGAATTCTGAATTCTCTCCTTCCGTCTAGCCCATCACACACCCATTGAGAAGGCAAGTAATATGATAGCCATTATACATGTGAAGTTATGTGAAACATATTTCCCTATTGCCAAAAAAGCAACAATAATAAAGTGAAAAAAACTATTTTAAAGATACCCTTGATTACATTGAACTGATAGTATCAGAAAACTTTATTCTTATGTCAGAAACTGCTAACAGAAAGTCAGTATATACTCATATTATTTTTAACACACTGAAGAATAAGGGAAGAGATAGAAACTGTCCATTTCTCTTGTCTAGTTCTAAGAACAAGAATTTACAAGTACGGAAGATAGGGGTTTGACCTAGACAAAGGTGGGGTTCATTTAGCCATAGCAGGCTAACACATCTTTCTAGAAAACACTTATTAGAGAGACAACAGAAAGGAGAAAAGAAGCTTAGACGTCTGACTTCAGTAGTTTCAGCTTTCCAGTTCTCCTGTGGCTTCATAGTAATGACTCCTTTGTGGATACTTTGAGGACTTTAAATAAAAGACTATTGCATACAAGATGCCAGCACTCATGGATCATTCTTAGAAAGGTAAGAAAGTTCAATATAACAAAGGAATAACAAGTAGAATAAACTCTTTCATAAAGAGCAGACCTGGAAAAGGGATTATCATAAAATGTCGCTGGATTAAGGTGACGACTGACTCCGGACAACAGTTTATTTTAGGGTTTCAAAGAAGTATTTTTAGGTTAAGAGGGTATTGATTTTTTTTCAGTGTCTAAGATGGCTATAATTTTCAATGATTTCAGCAAATAATAATCAGTATGTATGGGAATTCTTAAGGTATTGCTGGTATAGGGAAGTCAATAAATTTCCCTGAAAGATAATTATTACGAAAAAATGTTTTCGCACACAGAATGGAAGACAAAAGAAAGGGAGTACAAATACTAAGAAAGCTCTACAAATAACATTTAGTCATGGAAAAGAGCACTCCCTTTTGTTTTCAAGGTCTAGTTGTACAGTGCTGTGTGTGTGTGTGTGTGTGTGTGTGTGTGTGTGTGTGTGTGTGTGTTTAATCTCTGTAGAATCTTTTCTACTGATTATTTTAAAGTCTGACCCACAGAATCCAAGCATTACTTCTAATGATGAAGAAATGATTAGATACAGTCTGGGTTGGGGGGTGGTCATGTGTCCCCACATTCCAAAGAAGCCAAATGCCAAGAAGGCAAACAACAACAGACCAATCTTCCTTCTCTCAATATCAGGTTTACTTTTTAAGAACAATGATAAGAAATAGCAGTAAGGCTATTTTGCCAATTAAAATGGCTCATATTTATGAAATCATAGAACCTCGAAGTATTGAAGTAGATACTTCAAATTATTAAATTTACTATGAAAACTAGAGTGGTTATTCCTGAATCTGATAAACTAAATCTTTGTGAATCGTCAACCTAGAGAGTCATTTATTGTGAGTAAACTGCAATCAATCAACAAGCATTTGTTGGATACCTACTGTGTACCAGGCACTGTGCTGGGCACTGAGGATGCAGAGGCAAAGGGAAGGTATTTCCTGTCATCAAGGAGCTTATATTCTAACATTCTACAAAATCAAGATTAAAATATTCTCCTTCCCTTTATATATCTTTTTTCCTTTGTAAAATATTTAACAGTGCCTGGCACATAATAGGTGTTTAATAAATGTTTGTTCCCATCTCCCTGCCTTTGATTACACTAAAAAGTGAGTAAAAAAATATTGGGCAATATGTTATAGGTAACATAAGAATGGTTTATCTAGGTACCCTAAATAGTCAAATCATTAATATTCCTAGGGAAATTTTTCACCTAACATATACAAGAACCATCTTAATTGGATTATTGGCCTTTTCCATACATCCTATTGGACCAGAAATCAAAGTATAACATCTTATAGGCATCCAAATATTTGTCAAATTAATTTTTAAAATTAAGCTATCATTAGTTAAACAAATTTAAATGTCTCTCATACCACTATGGATCATGTTTGGCAGGACAGATTGCCAGCCCTATGTTGGCACCAGATTCACTGAATTCTGAAACCAGAACAAGATAATCACTTTTGATGAAGGATGGAGGTAAAAAAGGACTCCTTACAACATAATGGCTGCTGAGACCCATGAAGAGTAGAATAGCTCATCTTAGAAGCCCATCTTGCCACACTGTTTCTCTGCCCATATTCAGTGATGTGTTAAGCAGCTGCTGCGGAGGCAGCTCAGCGGCTCCATACCCTGGTTCCCTGGCATAGCGAATGGCAGCAGATGGCCTGGAATGGAAATTTTAGCTCAACTGGGATCCAGATCACTGTATTTGCCCAGCTTCTGCAATCCACACACTTCTATAACTCTCACAATTCAGATGACATTTTTTTTCTGAATGACAAGGCAAGGGGTAAGGGAAAGGGATATTCTTGAAAGAGATGTTCTAGGCAGGTCAGGGACCTCAACTTTCAATACTACTACATTCTGCAAGGTAGCATCCCAAAGGGACCCTCCAATGTCTCATTTTAAGTGTGACCAGATCAAGGAGATACATACCTTCTGTTCAATCTAAAAGGAAGATCTAGCTTTTGAAAAGTAATGGTATCACTGAAAGCTGACCCTTCATTGTCTTAGGTCCTCTTTTTGAGGCCTGGTGCTTAATTATCAAAAAAAGAATCAAGATACTAAATAGGCACATAAAGACTTCCATAAAACCTTCCCAATACTGTATAAAAGCAAAAAGGTTGACAGAATGAAATTTTTATATAGATGAGAGATAATTCAGTCAACTAAGCCCCAATTACTACAGCAAAAGTTTGCCAAGGGCAAAGAAAAATGTCAAAAGAAGAGTAGGATTTTACTTAGCTACTCAATAAGACAGCCTCCCTACAACTCTCAGTGACTATAAGAGGAAAAGATAATGAAGAGAGAGAAAGAGAGTCAGCTTGGGAGTAGGGATAAGGTAGAAGGGGTAGGGAAGAGAGGGAGGGTGAATGCCCTGAGAAAAAAAGTGGGAGAGTGTCACATGAAGGATTTTGATTTTTATAGTTTCTATCTGTAATTAAATTGAAAATGTTAGTCTGAGAAAGATAAAATAGGGATTTTGTACAAAACAAGGTTATTTAATATTTTGTTTTAACATGATACCTTCACTTGGGAAAAGATAAAACAAATTACATGACAAGAACAAACTAGAAATCAGAATGATTTTTTAAGGCGTTTGGGGGTAGGGTGAAATTTGATTAGTCCATTTGGGAAGAGGTTTCTCCTGACTACTTTTACATGTTCTATCCTATGGGCTTAAAAAAAGAAAAAGAAATACATCCTATGCCAGAATGATTGTCACTTGATGAGCACAGCTGCAGCTATACATGATTTTCCTAGATGGTAAAAACAGCTTGAAAGAAATTCTGGGTTTAATTAGATTTTAAAAGCAATGTCAGCATCCTAGGAATTTAAGCTAAGTAAACTTTTGAGTGACAGTCAAGGTCATCTCTGGTAATATACCATGAATACCATCATAAAAATCAAATAAAGCAAATCTACTGACTTGACAACTGAGGACCACATAATAAAGTTTGGTTGCCGGGGTAGATGCAGTGAGGTAGTTGCAATTTCAGAACCATGCCTGACTGTATTTCATCTTCCACGCCTAGGTTTCTGTGACTAGTAAACTATAAGTAAGCAAAACTGGTTCCTCAGCAATGGTTACCTAGTCACCATCAAACTTAATTTTGTGAAGATCAACAGAACTATTTCCATGTGGTACATATGAGGATATGCATTCCACACCATTAAGCAGATTTCCCAGTAGAGCATCAATCTCTCTGGCTCAAAAAAGAAATCTTCCATGATGTACTTCCAATTTAGTTAATGTTTGCTTCTGACCCCAAAGGTAATATTATTGCCTGGAAAATCATAGAATTTTTGAACTGAGAAGGACCTTAGTAATTATTTTAATCCAACCTCTTTCATTTCACAGTTGGGGAAACTCATGCCCAGAACAGTGTAGTGACTCATCCAATGATACATAATTTGACCAAGGTCAATGGCAGAGCTAGAACCAGATTTCAGTTTGACTGTTCTTTCTACTTTACTGTATGTAGCACCTTCAGACTCTTCCAAATACCTGAACAGTAGAGCAGAGTCAGTAGTAAAATGGAACCAAATGTCTTAAAACTGGCATCCTTGAAAAATGAGGGTCTCAATTAACTAAAGTAGCACTCATAAGAGATAGGCCCATCCTCACAAACCCATTTCTCAATGGATGCATGCCCATTTGTTTTCCTCTTATCTATGCCTCTGGCTCACCAGCTTCCAGGCAGTGTCCAATCTTTGGCATGCCAGACAAAAAGAAGCCAACTGTTTTAACCTCGAAGCAAAACTTCCAATCACAGTTAAAGTGCTAATGTCCTTCTCATTACAAAATAAAAGGCATGTGTTTCACCTTAAGTGCTAATTCAGCTGTGAACATGAGCTCTTTTCCCCCAACAAGCATTGATTTACTGAGAATCTCTATTTTGCTGTTGTTTTCTCACCCTGCTTGGATCATGCATCCCTACTTCAAATTGTCCTTCACTAAGCAAATATCATTTCATTTGCAAAATCAGACCTGAAAGCATCTTCAAAATGATGGCAATAAGCAATGTTGCTTTTGATGTTACATCCATAGCTATTTATCACTTCATGCTTTTAGGGTTGTTTTTTTTTTATCAACTTGGCTAATACATATTGATTTTTCTAGTTGCTATTGTCAGAGGGCTTTTTATGAAAAGAACCAAACCAGCCAATGTGCGCAAAGCAAATGTCTTCCTATACTCACAGTGAAATGACAAAAATCATGAATAATCAAAACATGCATTTGTGTGAACCTTTCCCATACTATGGAATGATTCTTCTAGGACTGCCAAACTCTTGTTATTCAACCTGCCATCTTCTCTAATACTCACAAACAAGCACCAGTCAGTTTATACTTACACTGCACAAATTTAATAAAACCACCATACAGAAGAAAGCATGCTGGATTAGGATTTGAGGGATCTGTTATTCAATCCTGGCTCTGCTGGTTCTCAGTTGTATGATAATAGGCAAGCATGTCTATCAAATGTTGCACTGGTGTTCACAAAACATTTATTTTGACTACGTAAATGACTGAAGTAAACACTATGTATCTGGTTCATGAATTATGTGGACCAGACTGCTTTTAAAACACAATATACGCATATAAGAGCTACTGCTATTTTAATGGACCAACAGCTTCCATTGCATCAGATGAACAATCTTGTACCATACTTTCCTTTGGAAACAACTTGGCATAATCAGGCGATTTTTAACAGCCTTATGGAAATATCACTATCACAGATATAGCCAAGGGAAGTTCTCAAAATTTGAGGAGTAAATGTTAAAATATCCTGGATTCAAGTCAATATCATAGGGGTGAATATGAAAGCAGGAAGGAGCTTTAGAAGATCATTTGATACAGATCATTCCCTTCCATAGAATGAACTAAGTCATTAAGACAAGGAATTATCTACTCCACTTGAAAAAAAAATCTCTAGAATTAGGATTCCAGAATATCATCTCCTAAGCAATTTTTGTGTTAATCAAAATTACGGCCAAGAAATTCTTTAAATCTGATCACATATTCTCTTCCTATTTAATGTTCTCCTTCATCACCAACTATTCCTAATCTGCTAAACTCTTGGACTTTTCCTCAATGGAACTACAAAAACAGAAGGAGAAAGAAATGCAACTCTATAACTCTCTGGCCTCAGCACCCAAATGCAAGCCATTTAATAATTAAGCAGGCTCATGGATCAAATATGTTGACTCAAGTCCTGCATATCAGTGAAACTCAGTGTAATCTGGGGCACTGCTTTTTGGGGACAGTCATTCACTCTAGCGTTGGAACCAAGTGGCTCGAACAATAAAGACTAGCCAGCTATAAATCCCTCCAAACTCAAAGGATTACAGCTTATATGTTTAATTTATATTTAATTGCTCTGAGATATCCAATTAGCTTTTAAAAGTGAACAAAAATCCTTCTCATATATATATATGAATGGAGACAGAGAAAGACACATTGAGAGATTTTGTTTTGTTTTTGTTTGCTTTTTAAACTATAGCTTTCCAAGGTATCTAAGTGGCATGATGTAAATTCTTTCCTTCAGACATCACACAAAAGCTTCTTTTGGCAATGCTCCATATATCTAAAGCCTAAATATGGGCACTAGTTTCACTAAGCACAGAGCTGATTTCCCTTAGGAAGGGTAGGTGCAAGACTTATCAGCATGATCCAGGGCTTGCGGTCTGATTTTTTTGGGGGGATGATATATGTACCACATTTCAGGCAGGGACTGCAGCTGCTAAGAACACAGTCTGGCAGTCTCCGATTTTTAAATTTTTTATTTGAAAATCTTTGCTACATTTCCTTACTAGAGAAACCCTGCTTTCTAGCTACTGCCTATGGCCAATGTTTCATTCTATCAACTTCTGAAGAATTAGCATTTAAGACTGGGCTCTGTTGACTGGGTTCAGCTACTCTGGAAGGGAGGGAAGGCAGGAAGGCAGGAAGGCAGGAAGGCAGGAAGGCAGGAAGGAAGGAGGAAGGAAGAGGAAGGAAGGAAGGAAGGAAGGAAGGAAGGAAGGAAGAAAAGAAGGAAGGAAGGAAGGAAGGAAGGAAGGAAGGAAGGAAGGAAGGAAGGAAGGGAGAGGAGGAGAGAAAAAGGAAAGGGAAAGGGGAGGAGAGGAGAGGAGAGGAAGGAGAGAGAAGAGGAGAAGAGGAAGGAGAGAGAGGAGAGAGAGGAGAGGAGAGGAGAGGAGAGGAGAGGAGAGGAGAGGAGAGAAGGAAGGACCACTAGCCTATTTGGCTCTCGGTCTACAGAAGCAAAGACCTTGACCATTCCCTCAAAGATTCTCATTATTTCAGTTTCAGTTTAGAGCCCTCTTTTGCCCCATTCCTAATCCAGTCCTAATTTGACTTGCCATGTATGTCTTGATGCCCTTGCAGAGAATTAAGTTTATTGAAGATTAATTCATTTTGAAATAATCAACCTTCCTAAATGAACCACACATTCTAATTTGAAGGTTACACTTTATTTCATGAAGGTATCAGAGTCTGATGGAGAATTAACCTTTCTTTTTTATCTTTTTAAAAAATAACCTCTTCAAAGGTTTTAATAGGTGATAGGTTTTAATGCTAGGAGGGACCTCAGGTGTCATCTAATCTATTAGAGATTCAAGGCATGACCTCCCTCTAGATTCACATCTATACATTAAGTAAAATATTTTCAAGATAAAATTACTCAACCAGCTAATACCTACCTAGTTGTGCTGTTATCCAACTTATGTTTTTCCATCTTGTTCAAGGAATCTTGAGAGATGTTGTCAAATGGCCTCACTAAAATTTAGTTTCACATTAGTACCTATTGTAATGTATTAATTCCTATGGTAATGCATAGTATTAATATGTATAGTAATGTTTGTTATAACTGATTAGCTATTTCACTCCAGGCCTCACAACACATAGGGAAAGTGTGGCATAGATAGACGGCAGAACACTAGACCCAAAGTCAAAATGTCTCTAAATAGAGCAGGAACAGACCTGAGAGTCCATCAGATCTAATATCCTCATTTTATATATGAGGAAACTGAGGCCCAAAGAAGTTAAATGATTTTCCCAGGGTCACACAGTAAGAATCTGAGGAGGGATTTGAATCCAGGTCTTCCTAACTCCAAATCCAGTACTCTATCCATTATATTATGCTACCTCTCAAAGGACTTGGGTTCAAATTTTGTATAGGTCTGTTATTTATTGCCTCTGTTATTATTCAGTCATTTTACTTGTGTGCAGCTCCCCATGACCCCATTTAGGGTTTTTCTTGGCAAAGATATTGGAGTGTTTTGTCATTTTCTTCACCACCTCATTTTACAGATGAGAAAACTGAAGAAAACGGAGTTAAGTGACTTGCCCAGCTTGTGACTTGACACAGCTAGTCAGCGTCTGAGGCCAGATTTAAACTCAGGTTTCCCTGACTCTGCACCCAGCATTCTATCCACTATATTACCTAGCTGCCCATGTTGCCTGTGTGGTAGGCCTTAAAGCCTCTTTTTTCCCTCACCTGTAAAATGATTACATGATAAGCAAATTCATATAACTATAATTTACTTCCCTAAATACATATTTGTATTCCTTCACCCCCCCCATACAGAATGTATAAGCCCTTTGAGAACAAAAACTGTTTCATTTTTTTAAAAAATCATCCTTGCCTATTAGTGTCTTGCTTACAATAGACATATAAGTGAATCACAAACCCTAAAGGTAAAGGGACCTTCCAAGTCATCTAATCCAAACCCTTGCATTTTACAAATGGGGAAACCAAAGAGGTTTTGTGACTTATACAAGGTCACCCAGGTGACAAAATATGGAGTCAGAAATTAAGCCCAGGTCCTCTGACTCCTAGTCTAGGGCTCTCTTTCCATTATGCTACCTGTGTTTATTCAACTGAATTAAAGTCTCAGGTCCTTTCCAGTTTTAAATTCTTTGATCCCTTCATTTTATAGATGAGGAAACTGAGGCTGAAAGCATTTTAGTGACTTGCTCAAGGACAACAGCTGGTTAGTTGTAGAGACAGAATTCTAAAAGTGGCCTTCTGATTACAAACCTGGTACTCTTTCCACTACATCATTCAGTACGGTGGTAGAAATAATGATAACAATGATTAACAATAAATGATACCAACTCATGTCCATAGAGCATAAAGGTTTACAAAGCAGACCCCTGGGAAAAACAACCCTGTAATGTAGGCAGTACAAATAGTATTCTACACATTTTACAGATGAGGGAGCTGAAACAAACAAACAAAAAAAAAGACTGAGCAACTTGGGTGTGGTCCCACAGGTACTAAGTACCACAGTCAGTATTCAGATACTAGCCTCTGGATTCCAGGATAAGTTTTCTTCCTAATTTACTATGCTCAGCCATCTTACTCCTTTTCTCTGCTGCGTGTTACACCTTAGCTTTTGTGTGTCCATCTCCCAGGTCCCTGAACACAAGCTGAATTGAAAATGAATGTAGACTTTCTGCAATTCCTACTGCATTTCAAGGCATTTGAACCAAGGGATTCTTTGATTTCCCAGTTTCCCTAGTGCCTTGCTAACCTGCAGGGCACTCTGTTTTCCCTCAGCCTTTGGTTGGAATGAAGCAACAACAGCAAAATATTAGGTCTTGTACACTTCCCCCACTCTGTTCTAAAAAGATAATTTCCTCCTGACAAGAGCTTTGCCAGAAAAGTGATTTGTTAAAACAGAGCACAATATGTTACTGGATATATGCCACAAAGCATCAATCATTACTATTCCATCCATTATTAAGGGGAAGATTTCAAGGCATCTGTCCAAAGACTAAATAGAGACAGCACTTTAACTTAAAGCCCAGGCATGCAGTTTAAAAGCTTGCATGCCCTTTTGTCTTGCTTTCCAGGGCTAACCATTATAATATTAATTTTTCCTACATTCCAAAGCTCCCAATGTATTCAAAATTGACATGAATGACAGGCATGCTGTGGAGGTGAAATCAACTTTTGCTCAATAAACTTTAAAGGGAACAAAAGGTGTCAAATGCAACCACAATTTTAAATTTCAATGAACACCAAACTTTTAGTCAATATCATTTATATTCTACACATGAAATTTTACTACATAATTTTCCAATTCATGACCTCTTCTCGAAAAAGAAAAAATAAGGTTTTGAAAAAACATGAAAGCAATTTTCTCTTATTTGTCCTCAAAATTGGCCAAATAGAATACTGATTTAAATTTATCCAATACTTATATCATCTTTTCTTAATAGCCATTTATTCAGAAGAGATTTTTAAAGGGATTCCTTTGTAATACATTATAACGATACTTTGAATAAGCTTATAATTGAATAAAAATTATTTATACTAAAACCAATCACTTCATTAGTATGCATTTATTCCTTGTGGATTTTCATGTTTTTTACTGAACTTTGATATCAAAGTTTTCAACACATCATCTATAGCTGACTTTTAATGAAATAATTAAGTAGTAGTTTTCTTGCTGATGACTTCAAAGGTATAAATCTCTTATGTCACCTCTCATGTTGTTAGTATAAAAGACTTTAATTAAAACTATTAATAAAGAAAAGATCCATTATAATGATATTTTTTGCTCTATTACCTAAATGTAAGTTTGGTTGATGACACAGTATAAAGCTCTTTAAGTTCTTATAAATATAAATACTGAGAACCTATAAATCACCAAACAGTTGAAAAGGAATCATTGTACGGTTGAAAGAACATTGAACTTTAAGTCAAAAGACTTAATCCTAAATCTTGAATATTATATTTAATTGTTCTATGGTTTAAAACAAGTCACTTAATTGCTCTGAGCTAATTTTCCCAATCAGTAAAATAGGAAGTGGAAAATTTTGAATGTACCTCATTCTTTTGTTGTATAGCTCAAAACAACACTTGAATATGTTATTTATTGAGTTTCTACTACATTCTCAAATTATATTAAGTGGTCCAGGGTTAAAAATAAAAAGAATATGATCCTCAAGGATATGATAACCAAGTTGAGGAGGCAATATCCAACACACAAAAAAACAATTATCTGAACACAAGGACAGGGTTATGTTGTACTGGTAATTGCCACAACTAAAATTTTAAGAAAGGCAAGATTATGTGGGCTGGAATAGTTAAAGGAAGCTCCATCAAAAGCATGAGCATTCAAGTGGTCTTGAAGAATGAGTAGAAATTGGAAAGGAAGAAGAAAGAGGATGTCTACTCCAGGAAGGGTGAGTAGCATGTACAGAAAAGCATGAGACTAATGTGACCTAATGTGTACAGGGTAGGAAAAAGAGACTAATCAGAGCAAAGGATATGTTTGGAGAATAGTAGGAAATAAAAGTTTTAATATATTGTTGTAGCATAGGCTAAATTACATAATAGCAACAAAGGCGGGGGTGGGATTTGAGAACAGTTTAGAATAAAATGTTAGTTGTGCAGTAAAAGCAGTAAGTACAAAAGAAGATCAAAGAAGAGAGCTGTGAATTTGCACTGGTGTTATCAGCAAACACTTCCCAGAGGTCAGACCTGTCCTTGAATGATGGACGAGATACAATTAAGCAAAAAAAAGGACAAATGACATTTCAGGTTTGGGGGGGGGAAGTAAAGGAATAGAGATGGAGTCAGCATGATTTGTGGGGCATAATAAGGAATGTAGGCTGAATAGAGTGAGGGATACATGTTGAGAAATGACATAAATAAGTTTGATTAGGAAAAGTAGGGCCATATTAAGGGAAAAAACTTGAAAACTAGACAGAGAAGTTTATAACTGACACTACATACAATAGAGATCCATCATTGCTTGTTAAGTAGGAAAGTAATACATTACTTGTGATAGGCTTTAGAAAAATTAATATGCTAGCATAGTACGTCATGAGTTGAAAGACAAGAGAGAAGGTGGGAAAGAAAGATCAGGTAGGGGAAGTTGCTGTAACCAAGAAATAGAGTAATAAGGATTTTTTAAATGGTGATGGTTCAGGACAGCTAGGCACTGCAGTGGATACAGCACCAGCCCTGAAGTCAAGGAGGACCTGAGTTCAAATCCAGCCTCAGACTAAACACTTGACACTTACTAGCTGTGTGACCCTGGGAAAGTCAGTCACTTAACCCCAACTGCCTAAAAATTTAAAAAACATGGTGATGATTCTTTGATGGTAATGGAAAGGAAAAAAATCTGATAGACAATGTAAAAGAAGAATAGAACTTGGTGACTGATCATTATGTGTAAAAAAAAAGGAGGAAGTAGCCCATATAACTTTAAATATTTAATCTGAAGACAGTAGAAGGATGATAGTGCTAATAAAACTAGGCATTATGAGAATGTAATATGATTTGCTGGGTGATACTGAGTTTGGTTTTAGAATTGTTGAGTGGATTGTCTTAAAAGTAGTTAGAAAAATCAAGCTGATGTTTGAAATGAGAGTTGGAGCTAGATTTCAAAAAACTGAAAATGCTGAAATCTAGAATTCACTGATATCAATGTTGGTCCAATGATCTTAATGTACCAGAGAGAGATTTTAACTATTAGCCAAGTAGCTGTCATCAACATCAGCTAGTCTTTGAAAGCACCTTGACATGAAGAGAAGAGACATTTCATAGAGATGAAGTGAATTTTCTATAGACTATTATTAGTATAAGATTCTTATTTAAAAACTTTTATAAATTATTCATAAAGCCAAAAGAAAGGAACTAGTTGATGGGAGAAATGGAGCAGCAAGAAAGAAGTATGCAAATAATTTAATTGAAACATTGTCAGGGCCCCAAAGTAAATAGTTCGTGCAAATGGATACAAATAATCCCTTTCCAAAAGGAGATCTGAGATCATCATTTGAGTGTAGCTGAATCATTTCAAAATCTAATCAAATCAAAAACAATCCAAGGTAAATTTTGAGTTGACTTTTACCAGCTGCCCAATAGGCTTCTGGGCTTCACAATAATTTGAATATTGAGGAAAGCTAGTCATAAGCTTTAACTCAACCATGACAAAATAAAATGGCCAATTTGGATGATTCACAGATACAAAGCTAATTCAATGATAAAATCACTCAAACTGACTGCTTGATAAAATTGACAGATCAATTCAGCCAAAATAATTGAAACAGCAGTCTAGTGCAGACACCTCTGTAATTGGAAAAGTAAACATGTTGCTTTAAAAAAAAACCCCAAAGAACTGCAACCTATCTATGCATTTACTACAGGATTATCCATGTATCTATCTATCCCCTTAGCACAAGTAACTGAGAGATGATTTAACATGAAGGCTTTGGTCTGAATCTTGTAATTGGTCTGTGATTTCTGGCCATTCTGGACATGCTCATGGTGAAATACTATATTTGTTATCTGGCCGCCTCAGAAATATTTTATGGTTTTTAATATCTGTCGCTTTCTCTTATTACAAGTGAAAAGCTTAATTTCTCCGATGATGATCACATTAGAGATATCTGTTTTCTGGGACTATATTGACTATATCATTCATAAAGATAAACTCTTAGATCCATTGGGTCTTGCTATGAAGCCAGGGATCACCTGGGGTTTAAGTAAAGGGCATTGACCAGCTGTGAATGAAGCACTTGTTCAATGAACTAGTAAGAGCTAACCCTGGCCTTTTGAGAAACCTATTTTCCAGCACAGGCATGGTGGGACAAACTGGAAGGGCATCAGTCTTAAGGTAATTTGTCCAGTTAGTTAGAAACATAACTTCTGAAATGCTCCTATAATAAATTCCAGCTTGAAAAATCAGCACCTCAAAGAGGAGCTCTCATGATTTAATTAATCTGATGGAAAGGCTTACACCAATTTTTTTTTCCCTAACCAGTCTAATTTAAGAATTTGCTAAATATAAAATTACAATTATGCAAAACCAAAATATAGCTTTAGCCTCAATCCCATGTATCCCAAAGGAGATAATTTAATATTTTTCTTCTGAAGAAAAAAACTTCCAGGGATAACATAAAACATGACAAGTATAATCCTTTATAGAGCTCTTCCTTCCCATTCCCTTCCTAAAGAAAATCACAAACATACCTGTTCTTGTGGCCATTTCTGTCTCTCTTCTGGTGTCCTTGCCTTGGTTTTAAAGCCCCTTTGTGCATCTCCAGCATGTTTTGAAGTAGGGGGAAGATTCAGTGATTTGGGCCTTCCTTCATGCCTGCTGGCACAGTGATCCACCTCTTCTTGTGAACATGTTTCTTTATAGTCATTTGGCACATTCTCCATTCCAACATGTTCTGGGCTCATTTCCCCTGTACTGTTGATACTGCTCATACTCATACTCATCTTGATCTCTGCTACGATCTGGTCAATGTCCTCCTCCTGTTCTTCCAGATCAGCATCCTCTTTTCTTAAGTGATAAGGAGATGTCCCACCTGAGTTTCCATTGGCTTCTGCTGGATAATAGTCCTGGTAACTTTCTTCACTTGGACAATATTGTATACTTCCCTCCTGGTCTTGGATCTCCAAAGAAGATACCTCATCTTCCAGAATCTGAACATGGCTTTCTGGGTACTCCTGCCTGTCTTCTGCATCATTTCCATCACGGTGCTGAATTTTAGATTCAGTCCATTCTTCAACAGCCTCCTGGCATTCATCAGTTTCAACATTATGCTCATCATGGGGAATATACTCTTCCCCATTGCAGTCCATTCCTTCCAGGTAACTGTCATCTTCAGGACAGTATCTAATGTAGTATGTGATTCCCTCCTCTTCTTCTGGAAGGCCTTCATCATAGTCTTCCTCTTCTGAGGTATTATTCACATAGTCAGAGCTGGAGTCTCCATCCCCACTGTTATCATTACACTCATGTTCCACTGGGGTGGGGCTTCCCTGCCTGATGGTGGCCAGCTCTACATCCTTTGCAGCATACTCTTCAAGTGAAAGGTCTGTTTCCTCACTCTTGGACTCTTTATTGTGAGAGGAAGTTGGGCAAGACCTCACTCTATGATCCAACATGTTGCTTGTGGTGCTCTGATGTTTCCTATTGGCCATAGCTGATTTCTTACACAGCAATCATTTCGAAGTAGTCACTATAAAGAAGAAATTTTAGAAAGAAGATATGATCAGAAAAAAGTTCAATTGAAATAATAAAATTAAATTAAAGTAATAAATTAAAATAAAACAAAATAACTGAAAATTAGCTACAATCTTGATTTCAGGAAAGATTTATATTATTACTATTCTAAAGCAACCATTTAATTTGGCCTAAATGTCCCTATCAAAAATTCTACCATACATAATTATTACACAAAAAATGTATCATGAAATTACAGAATAAGGACATTTGATTTCAAAAAGTATAGTGTCTGCCACATACTATGTGTTTAATAAATGCTTGTTGCCTTTGCTTGAAAAAAAAAAAAGAAATTTTAGTTTCAGAAGACACAAGGAGAGTTATATAATTAGTTATATCTCCTTCCCATAGTCTATAGTACAACTAAACTGATTTTTTTTCTTAGTTCTTTCTGAGACCCTCCCATCTCCTGACACCATGCCTCTGGCCTTGCCCTCCCCCAGGCTTGTAATGTGCTCCATCTCACCTGCACACCATAGAATCTCTTACCTTCTTCAACACCTAGCTCAGACACCAGCTTCTATACACCTTTCTTGCTCTTCCCAGCTGCTAGTACTCTCCCTTGCTAACTATCCTGTATTTGTGTTGTATTTGTACGTGCTCTCTCCCTTGAGGGCAGGGGCTGACACTTTTTTGTATCTGCATCCCTTGTACCTAATACAGTGCGTAATACATACCTCAAAATGCTTCTTAATTGACTGATATAAACTCGTGCAGATTTAAATCTGTCCATCTATTTATCTCTCTCCACTGCTTGCTGATCTCCCATAGTATTTATTCCTTATGCTATTCATTTACTACTTATCTTATAATGTTTTATATTAGTTGATGCATAATGATGATACCATCTTTTTACATAATTGTCTTATCCCCTCCCCCATTAAATCATAAATTCTGTGTCATAGGTCTTTAAATCCTTCAAAGTTCCTTGTATAGAGTAGCCACTCAATAAATAATTTTTTCATTGATATATTTATATTTATTGATATACTTATATAACTTTTCTATGGATGGCTAGAGTTGTATTATCATCAATATTCCCAGAAGAATCATGAAGAAAATATTTGATTTGTTTCATTTCATTATATATATATTTACCTATTTACTTAGGCTCTTCTAGTGCACAAGTGATCCTCAGAGTAAATTTGACATCTTGAGAAGCTATATTCACTCTGTCATAAGGTAGTTTCTAGCTCTAAAATTCTGTTGTAGGACACTGCTTAATTTCCTTCTAATGTCTGACCTGACCAGAATGTCTTGGTAGGCCTCCAGGAGTGGGGAAGTACACTAGAGTAGAAAGAACACTAGATTTAGAATCTTAGGTCAGTGTCAGTGGGGAAGAAGGTCTCCACCGCAATATTCCTGGCTCTGTGAATGTCCTTGGCCTTGTGCTATTTTTGTCAATGATATGGATGAAAGAATATGGATAAAGGAATGGCAGCTCTATCACATTTATAGATAATACAAAGCTGGGAGAAATAATTAACACTCTGGATGACAGATTCAGGATTCAAAATGATTTCATATAGTTAGTTAACTAGTTGATCACCTGAAAAAGATTAAGTCAAATAAGAATAAACATAAAGTTTTACACTTGGGTTCAAATAATCAACTTCATACCTATAAAATGGGGACATATGGGTAGAAAACATGAAAAATATCTGAAGTTTTAGTAGACTGCCAGTTTAATGTCACAGAGCAACATGGAAACCAAGATAGCCACACTAGCATATGTTGCATCAAGAGAACACAGGGTCCAGAACGAAGGGGGTATAGTCCCATTCAATTATGCTTCAGGTGAATTGAAGCAAACCATATCTTTAGTGTTGTGTTCACTTCTAGGAAGGATATTAATATACTAGAGAGGAGCCAAAGACTATGTTATTCAGGGATAGGTTGAAGGAACTATGTAAACAGCCTGCCAAAAGAGAGATTTAGACAAGGAGATTATGGTTGTCTGTAAATATCTGATAGCTGTCACATGGAAGAGAGAACTAACAGCATTTACCGTGCTTCCTTACAGAGGTAAGAACTAATAGAAGGGATGTAAATTGCAGAACCAGATTCAGGCTAAATGTAAAGAAAAAACCTCCAAATAATTAGAGCTATACAGAAATTAAACTGGCTGCTTAGGAAGAGTAGATTCACCCTCACTATAGGAATTCAAGTAAAGCCTAGATGACCACTTCTCAAGGATGCTATAAAGGCAACTCTTCTACAAATTCAACAAGATGGTGGCCTATGAGAGTTCATGGTTTGTGACCTAGATTCAAATTCCAACTCTGCTACTTATTAGCTATGTAAGGTTGGACAAATAACTTTCTGGAACTCAGTCTCCTCATTTGTAAAATGAAGGGTTTGTACTAAATGATCTCCCAGGTCCCTTACAGTTCTAGACCCTGAGAATATATCATAAGGTAGCATAATAAAGTTGTCCTTGAAACCCTCATGGCTTGAAAATTAAATTGGCTTCTAAAGCAGTGGCATTCCTAGAGAGAGATGCTCCACTAAATATCATCCTCTAGGGCCTGAGAGTTCTCCTAAATGTGCCAAGTTATCTTTACTCTCAAAGTCCATAAGAGAGGCTGGGCACATTATGGGGAGAGTTTTCTGGAAAAAAAAATAGATGTTCCAAGGAAACTAAAAACAACAGAAAACTAAAGCATATGAATTGAAATCACTAATCTCATTTATAGAATATGAACAAAAACATATGTGGTTTCTAAGGAAAGTTTAAAAATTGCAATCCTGTGTCTCTGTCTACCAGAATCTTTGAGCCTTCACTGTAACATTTACAACTTGAATATATGTTGGGGGAGGGGAAAAAGAGAGAGAGAGACAGAGAGAGAGAAGAGAGAGAGAGAGAGAGAGAGAGAGAGAGAGAGAGAGAGACAGAGAGACAGAGACAGAGACAGAGAAAGGTATACGTGTGTGTATGTCTGTGTATAAACACAGACACACACACACACACACACACATATGTGTGTGTATATATATGGTGAAAAATAATTCTCAGAGCTTTCCCCCCATTTCCACTCTCTTCTCTAAAGTTCTTCACAAGGACATTACTGATAATGAGATTGCATTGAGTCTTATCCTGGTCAAACTCCAACTCAAGCCAGAATTGATTTAATTTGCTCAGGCTTGGAGACAGATTCTTCTGCCTAAACTGCCCAAGGCTGAGAGTGGTCTAGTTGGAGGGTGGTGTGATAGAGCAGTATTTCCTCTGTCCAGAGAGAGAATGATGGCTAGATGACATCAGCCCCTGTTGAAAAAGTATTGTACCAGGATTAAGTGATCTAAGTCATGAACTTGAAGACCCTCATTTTAATATAGCCCACCTCCCAGTGTGTTGACCAGAGTTGACTGGCACCCCTTGGGAACACCTATTCTTCAAAGGACATATAACCCTACACCCCCAAATCCCCAATCAAGCCAGTTCTAGACTATAATTCCAATGCAATGCATGTCAAGCCAGTTTGAGAGAAATTAAAACATAGACACACACCCCAATTTTGTCTGTCTCTTTCTTAGAACAAACTGTTTTGGGGGTTAATAAGATATATGTGTGTGTGTGTGTGTGTGTGTGTGTGTGCGTGTAGATATAGATATAGATAATATTTATATACCATTGAGAAGTTATTATTGTTCTATTATATTAATAACTAATCATTAGATTAGGATTAAGTCTTTCCCCCCCCCTTTATTTCTTCATTCCTGGACCAGCCTCTTTCAGTCAGCCTCTGAAGGACATCGCTAATAGATAAGACTGCCCAAATCCCCCTGAAACAGGCTTCTGGATCTTGGGCAGCACTGCACCCAACTAGAAGACCTTAAACAGAATCTACTTCAGGTGAATTCCAGAGCTAAAGCAGTAAGTCTATGACCTTGCAGACCACCCTCGAATCTCCACTGTGGGTTAGAGCAACTCAGCTCATGAAGGAAAAAACTAACCAGTGTGGTCTGGGTAGAGATGGATTCCTTTGTCCAGACTGCTGGAGGTGGCTGAGTCTCATGATCAAGCCATGTTCTCAGCAGGAGGAGCTGAAGGCTTTCAGCCCATCTCCTCATTTGAAAGTCTACTCCCTCATTAATTTTTCACCAATCAGGGTTGATTTTCACCTACCAGGGGCATTCCCTTTTCCAAAGGTAGATAAGCATTCAGCTATCTCCTTGGTTTTTATCTTTGGTTACCAAGAGAAACTACTGACCATCAATTTATTAACATCTAGCCTAATTAATAAATTGATTCTTGATCACCCAGAAACTCTGCCTCTCCAGCTTTTCATTCATCTCACCATGGAGAAGACAATTTTTGGAAATTTAAAGTATACATTTTAAAAGTGGTATTAAAAAGAGACCATCACTTCCTCCTGTGTGTTAACATTGTAGGCAACTATGTACTTTGCCTATCTCTCTAATTCTGGCTCAACTAAAAGGATTCCATTTTTTTAATAAGGGACAATTTGTTTACCACTAGTCACTAAGAACATGTTTTTCAATGCTTTAGGAAATCTGTCTCAAAAGCATCAAAAGCATTAAAATGTTACCTCAAGTCTGTTGAATTCCATGGTTAACATGCCTGTTTTACAATGCTTGAATATTATTATTCAGGATTACAGTGAACGTAGTTAATTACAGATGAACACAGCCTCTATTCAAGATATAAAAGATCCTTGAGAGCAGGGACAATGTCTTATACATTTTTTTTATCACCTCAGTGCCCAACATATAATACACATTCAATACCTGTTTGTTGGATGAAAGAAACTCTGACTTTTATTCATATGGGCAACTAATTGCTATAGAGGATAGAGCTCTGGGCTTGGATTCAGAAAGAAGAGTTTTAATCCCGCCTCAGACACTCACTAACAGTGTCACCCTAAGCAAGTAAATTAACCTGTCTGCTTCAGTTTCCTCATCTGTAAAGGGGATACTAATAGTATGTACCTCCCATGGTTGTTATGAGGATAAAATGAGATAATTTTTGTAAAGCACTTTGTAAACTTTAAAGTGATAGATAAATGCTAGCTATTATTATTATTATTTTAAATTTGATGTTATTAATAGGTGAAAAATGTATTTTACATGTTTAGGTGCACATACATATATCTATACACACACACACACACGCACACAAAAATAAGCCTTCTGAATCAATGAAAGAAATGAAAGAAAGTGGGCTAAAAATGTACCTTACAGTGATATGGAAAAGGCGAAGAGAATTTTTTTTATCTTATGAAAGAGACACATAATTATATTTTGTCGATAAATATTTATTAAGTGCCTACTACTATTTGCAGGCACTGTGTTAAGTGCTGGGGATACAAAGAAAGGTGAAAGTCTCTACTCTCAAGGGGCTCACAGGCTAATGGGGGAGATAACATGTGAATGACGACATACAAACTATAAATACGGGATAAACTGGAAATAGTCAAAAGAGGAAAGGCAGTAGCATTAATAGGGGTAGGGAAAGGCTTTCTTAGAAGGTGAGATTTTAGCTAGGCCTTGAAGGAAGCCAATGAACCAGGAGGAAAAGATCCAGAGGAAGAACATTCCAGGCATGCAGAGACAGCCATTGAAAATGCCTGGTATCTAGAGATGGAATATCTTATGAGGGGTGAGTCGAATGCAGGATGTTAGCAAGAAGACAGGAAGAATGTAGGGGGAAAGGATGTTATAAAAGGGCTTTGAATGTCAGAGGATTTTATATTTGACCCTGTAGGAACTAGGGACACACTAGAATTTATTGAGGGGGAGGTAACCCAGAGGATTGCTACAAGTATTTATTCAAAGTTCTCAGGAAATTTTGATCAATTCACATATTCAGACAAACTGAGAAGCTGAGAAAACAGTTTTGAAAATTAAAAATTATAGGAAATGAAATCTAATGTGTAAGGAAATAAAGGGATCATCTCTAATAATCTCTGCTTGTCTTACATTTTTGTCTAAATAATTTGTTTATTCATTAATTATTAATTATTATTTTGTTTATTCAGGAACATAAAATGAAATTTAAAATTAAAAAAATAAAGTTGAGGAAAGAGATTAAGGGGAGGTGGGTTTGCTATTTAACTAAGAGAAACATAGAAGGAAAAAATTAACAACTAGATTAAAAAGAAATAAAAGGATTTAATAAATTAAGCAAAAACTCCAAAATCAGAGAAACGGAAGACAGAAGTGGGGAGGGGGAAATGGCTTCAGACAAAGGGGAAGAAAGCCAGTGGGAATAAGATTGCCTTTAAAAAGCAGATTAAGCGAAAGTAACTGAAGAGGCAAAGTATTCTCTTACAAAGGAAGAGAGGAAAATCCTAGTTTAAAAAAATGCTAAAGACAAATGGGGTAAAAAATAAATGTAACTCATAACTTTAAACATGAATTGATTAAGCAGTCCAATAAAAGCAAAAAAGAGTGACAGATTGGGTAAGAAAAACAAAACTGCATTACTTGTTGCTTATAAGAAGCACACCTAAAAACAAAGACATACACAGAATAAAAACCAAAAGGCTAAAACAAAATTTACTATGTATCAGATGAATCCAAAAATGGAGCAACATCGGAAAATCAAAAACAAATATTGACAGTGTATAAGAGATAAATGAGAAAACTACCTTATACTGAAAAGAAACACAGACAACCAATATCAATATTAAATTTATATGCACAAAATGCCCTCACATCTAAATTCATAAAGGAAAAATTAACTTAATTACAAGAAGCATGAAGAACAATACAATAGTATGAGATTTTAATGTCCTTTTATACCTTTGGGATAAATCTAACAAAAGGATAAGCAAAAGGGAAAATATAGAATTGATCAAATTTCTGGAGATACTAGAGCTTAAAAGACTTATGTAATCTTCTAAATAGAAGAAATACCTTCTTCAAAATTCAGATTCTTCAAGAAGCCTAGGAAAGATGGGCTTCCTACTCACCTCCCACTCTATAACTCCCCTCACCATTAACGTTGTATGTATCTTGTTATGTATGTAGTCGTTTCAAAGTTCACTTGAATGTGAGCTCATTGAGGACAGGAATCATGTTTTGTCTATCTGTCTATCCTTAGCCATTAATATGGTATTTTACAAATGGTAAAAGCTTAAGAAATGTCTGTTGACTGATGGCTATCTATGAATTTCAATTCTTGCTCTCCAGTTTTATCATTAGTGCAGTCTATTGCTTCAGTCTAAAAATTCCAGAGTTGACTATAAAGGGAAGTGGAAACAAACTAGAAAACATACTACCCATGTCAGGAAAAAACAAAACAAAACACCAGTGTTCTTTCATACCTTAAACATTCTGTGTAATTCTGGTTATTATACCCACAGAAATACACCCTAAAATTTTAACAAAGTACCAGTACAAACATAATACACTGCACCATTTGTCCCATTCTCCATACTGGTTGAGATATTTAGCTTATTTATTTTTCATTCTACCTTAAGGATAGCTGTGTATATAAATGGAGGGACTTTCAACAAAAGTCTTCATTAGATCAGGTAAGGTAAGGACAGAGAGAAGGGCAGTTCAGGTAAGGAAGATTAAAACAACTAATACTTTTCACTCTGGAAAGGTAAAGACTGAGAGGAGACAGTCTATTAAAAAAAACTATTAAGAGACAGATAATTTGAAACTAGAATTGTAAAATTAAGGAGCAGTCCCTACATACATACATAAAACTACACAAAAAAGCAAGAAATGTTGCATGTAGTCAATAATCATCTTGGAGAGCTCATTGTATTTACATGTTGGGAAAAGCTACTGTGACCAAAGAATTCTCACATAGTTGTCAACTTTTTGGAAAAGTTAGCTATGTGTAATTGAAAACTAGATAACTACACTTCCCAGCTAAAGTAACACTTGCCAAAGCTCACACTCTGATAGCATAAATTAAGAGGCCAAGGTCACCTTCTGCACCATGACAAGACACTGGAGCAGAATCTTTGTAGATATGTTAGTGGGCTGAAAATATAAATATTCTAGAAAACATTTTTTCCACTGCATCATTGATGTTGAAAGAAAAAAAAAACCTAAATGTGTGAAAAGTTATACCCTTAGCTTTTTGAATGTACTGTCATAAGTACCAGCATACCCTTTCAGTGAAACATCCTTTAATACCACTTTCAGAAGAAGACATTTTGCTGGGTGTTTGATCTAACATGGCAATTTTTTATGTTCTTAATTGCATTCTCAAATGGGTCCTTACTTTCCTCCAGTGATCCAACAAAGTTTTTTTATTAACTACTTTTCTTTTTTTTTTTTAGGCAATTAGGGTTAAGTGACTTGCCCAGGGTCACACAGCTAGTAAGTGTCAAGTGTTTGGTCTGAGGCCAAATTTGAACTCAGGTCCTCCTGACTTCAGGGCCAATGCTCTATCCACTGCACCACCTAGCTGCCCCCAACTATTTTTCATAACACACAAAAGTTCCTCTTTCTATGAGAGTGTTCTCAAGAACTCCAATGTAGTTGTAGTACTGATTTATCTATCCACAGGCATTGCTGTGGTATAATGAAAGAAATAAGACTAAAAATTTCAACCAATATGGACAAGTAGGGAAATTATACAGTAACTTGCATTGAGTGTGTGATGTTTGCATTTCTGCCACAGCCAAGTGACCTTTATGTGTTTTCCAAGAGTAGGCAGTCTTTCCTAGAGAAAGTAAAGGGGATTGAAGAATAATGTCTCTTCCCATACTCTAAGCTGTTAGGAGCATAAAGTATTCTTAAAGGAATCAGAAATGAGGCTGCAGTGGGAAGAAAAAAGGATATGAAGTGGAAGAGGGAAGACCTGACACTTGTCAAGATATGAGGAGTGAAGAGCATTACACAGAGGAGAAAGGAAAAGAAAAGAACATTTACACAATTTGGGATTTAAAATATATTTTAAGTTCTTTCTGAAGAGAAGGATGCTCAGTGTTCTGAGAGAAAAGTGCTACCTGTTTCCTAAATAGTGACATAGTAGAGCCACAGAAGCTATCGTGTGGAAGATCATCAAGTGAGGGTCAAAGGAAGAAGAAGGTAGTTGGTAGCCCCATTCAGGGCTACTGAAACAGCTTATTTATTGAGCTGATAATAATAGAGAGATAGGTATGTTTTCTTCTTCAGGGTATGTATTCAAGACAACAGTCACCCAAGACTTACCTTGATAGAACTCAGCTACTCACTTCCACTGATTAACGTAGGCATGATGACAGTGCCAGAAAGAACCTAAAAAGTATTACCAATGATTACAAAGTTTTGGGCAAGGAACTAAAGACCACAGGGACACAGGTTGTTTTGCCCACTGGTATCTACAGAAGGCAAGGGATGCAGAAGAGAAAAATAAATTTGGGAAGTGAACAATTGGCTAAGTAGGTGATTGTGACTGGAATTCGGATTCTTGGATTATGGTTCACAACATAGAGCTGACAGATTACTGGCCAAAGGAGTACACCTCATGGAAGCAAGAACACATTTGTCAGATATCTTGAAAATTTCATCAAAAAACACTTTAAACTAAAAAAGATAAGAAAGGTAGAAGAATGTGTGTGTGTATATCTCCCAATGAAAAGGAGCTAAAAGTTGAGAATACCATAGAAAGTAGCTACGAAGAAGGAATAAGAATAGGAGTTGAGAAACCAAAAGTTTACAGAAGTCAAAATTCAAGAAAGGAACCATTATGAGAATTCATGGCCCTAAATGTCTGTACAAAAATGCCCAGAGGTCCTAACAGAAGAAGGCAAATTCAACTTCATGGGTATCACTGAAATTTGGTGGAATGGAATCCATGATTGGGGTATGTCTCTGGGCAGGGTTTTATTTTGGTTTTAATAGGACCTGGGATTTCATCAGTGTAAGGAATGAGGAAATTCCTATGCCAATGTAGATCGGTCATTTCTCTGCAGCACAGTCATAGAAGTTGCTTGGCATACTGAAAGGTTAATTTAATCAATCAGCTAGTATTCATTAAGAACTTACAATGAGCTAGGCACTGGGAATATAAATATAATAAATTAAATCATCTCTACTTGCAAGGAACATTCTTTATAGCAGGGGAGACAACAAAGCCATCATAAATATATATAGAATAAATAGAAAGAAAATAAATACAAATAATTACAAATACTAAACTACAAGATGGTTTAGGAAGGAGGGCATTAGCAATTGGGAGGATCCAGAAAGGCTTTCACATAAAAGATAGTGCTTGAGCCATGTCTTAAGGAAAAGATGGATTCTATGAAGCAAAGGTCAAGAAGGTATGCATGGCAAACATAGGGGAAGGCCAATATAAAGGCACAGATATAGGAAATTAAGTGCCATGTGAAGAACATAGAGACCAGTCTGGTTAGCTACATGTAGCATGGGAGGAGAAGTAATGGACAATGAGGCTAGAAACATAGGGCGGGACAAGGTTATTAAGAATTTTTAAACATAAGCAAAGTTTATATTTTATCTTAGAGGAGATTGGTAGCCATGAGAGATATTAAATAGGGGAGTAACACTGTCAGATCTGCACTAAAGAAAAATCACTTTGGCAGCAGTGTGTAGGATGAATGGAAATGAGGAGAGATTTGAGGGAGAATTATCAATTAGAGGTTATTGCAATGATCTAGGCAAAAGGTGAAGAAGGCCTGAACTAAAGTGCTAGCTGTGTGAGTAGAGAGAATAGGTGAGAGATCTTGCCCAGGATCACACAGTTAGCATATATCAGAGGTAGGATGTGAATCCAGGTCTTCCTATCTCTGATGCCAACTCTGTATTCACTCTACCACACTGACTTTCTGAACAGAAATACCAACTACAAAAGAAACACAACAGGAAAAAAAATGAAAGGTTCTAGAGTAGCATTCTACATCATGTGAGAACATCCAAGAACCAAAAAAGGAAATTAAGATGGAAAATATTCGGGTGAAGATCAATGCAGAGACCAGTATAAGTGATTTTGTCATTGGATTATAATACAGACCACCTAGATGGAAAATAAGAAATAGATAAGGAGTTTGGGAAGCATCACAAACCTGAAATAGAGACATGATGTGGTCAGTCTTTATTCTGTTGTTTACTCATTTTGGTCATGTCTGACTCTTTTTTATCTCATCTGAGGTTTTCTTGGCAGACATTGCAGTGGTTTGCCATTTCCTTCTCCAGCTCATTTCAGAGATGAGGAAATTGAGGTAAACTAGGTTAAGGGACTTGCTCAAGGTCACACAGCTAGTGTCTGAGACCAAATTTGAACTCAGGTCTTCCTGACTCCAGGCCAGCCCTCTATCCACTGTGTCACCTACCTTCCCATAATAGTTATGGGGGTTAATTTTATCTAGAAGTAATCAGATATCTGCTGATTTGTAAAAATTTGAGAAGCTAATGACTTTTTGATTTGCCTTAGTGATAATTTCAACTTTCAAAAGAGAGGAAACAAAAAGCAGCAATGTTATTCTCACCACGTGGAGCAACTTGTTGCTGAGATAGAAACGCTGGGAACCCTGGAGAAAGTGACTACTCTCTTTAAGATTTTGTGATGGAGGAGAGGAAACCTAAACATAGTCTTACATGGCCCCTAGAG